>NC_051219.1:856847-906847 GCF_015220715.1 Pygocentrus nattereri
CCTTGCTACACTTTCCCCTGGCACCACTTTACAATCTCCAATCTCCTTTAGGTGGCATCTCCTGCTAAGGATATAATCCACCTGTGTGCACCTCCCTCCACTCTTGTATGTCACCCTGTGTTCTTCCTTCTTCTGAAAATACATGTTCACCACAACCATTTCCATTCTCTTTGCAAAATCTACAACCATCTGACCTTCTGTCTTTCACACCATACATACCCATCACCTCTTCATCCCCTCTGTTTCCTTCACCAACATGTCCATTGAAGTCTGCACCAATCACCAATCTCTCCTCTCTAGGGACACCATCTACCACTTCATCCATCTTACTCCACAATTCCTCTTTCTCCTCTAACTGACAACCAACCTGTGGTGCATATGAACTGACCGCATTCAAAATCACACCATCAACCTCCAACTTGCTCATGATCCTGTCTGACACTCTCTTTACATCCAGAACACTTTTCCCAAGCTGTTCCTTTAGGATTATCCCTACTCCATTTCTCTTCCTCTCTACACCATGATAGAACAGTTTGAATCCACCTCCAATGTTCCTGGCCTTGCTTCCTTTCCATCTGGTCTCCTGGACACACAGAATATCTACCTTCCTTCTCTCCATCATGTCTGCAAGCTCTCTGCCTTTACCAGTCATTGTCAGAGTCCCTGTCTAACCTCCACACTCCTGCCTTTCCTTCTGTCTCACAGCCTTCTAACCTGCCTTCCTCCTCTCCTCTCTGATGGTACACAAAGTACACCCCTAAATTAAATACAAAAGATATACCAGTCCACCAATTTCAGAATTCATAAACATCCATCCATCCATCCATCTTCCAAGCCGCTTCTCCGCCAGGGTCGCGGGGATTCCTAAACATCTCCTCCTCAAAAAATATTATCTAAAATTGATAAATTCCCATTCGAGTTAGACCAAACAATTTATATACCAAGGAAAATGTGGGTAGAAGATCTCTGGGTTACTCCCTCTACCACCTCTGGACAAACATTCTGGAAAACACACTTAGCATGACTGGCAATACAAACCTCCACCTCATACAATATAAGGTCATTCACAGTTCACTACACTGGGATAATGGGAATCTGTAGACACTGTTCACTAAACACAATTCCATACACGCCTGGTGGTACTAACAGCCCATCACTCCATCCCCATCACTCTGTTTGTTAGGTGACGCATCATCAGTCCGTCTGAACAAGGAAAAAAAACAGCACTAACCATTGCTGAAAAGACTGTCCTGACAAACTGGGAAACAAGGAAAATGACCATCAACCAATGGAAATCTTTCTAATAGAACACACAGCAACGGAAAAAATCTCAGCATCCCTCAAACACACACACACACACACACAGACACACACACACTTCACAAATAGGAACAAACACGTTCTACAGCCACCTTAACTACAGCCCCAATTCTAGTGAAGTTGCGATGTTGTGTAAAACATAAATAAAAACAGAATACGATGATTTGCAAATCCTTTTCAACTGAACACACTACAAAGACGAGATATTTAATGTTCAAACGGATAAACTTTATTGTTTTTTGCAAATATTCACTCATTTTGAATTTGATGCCTGCAACACGTTCCAAAGAAGTTGGGACAGGGGCAACAAAAGACTGGGAAAGTTGAGGAATGCTTGTTTGGAACATTCCACAGGTGAACAGGTTAATTGGAAACAGGTGAGTGTCATGATTGGGTATAAAGGGAGCGTCCCTGAAAGGCTCAGTCGCTCACAAGCGAGGACGGTCGAGGTTCACCACTTAATGAACAACTGCATGAGCAGATAGTCCAACAGTTTAAGAACAACGTTTCTCAACATGCAACTGCAGGAATTTAGGGATTTCATCATCTACAGTCCATAATATCATCAAAAGATTCAGAGAATCTGGAGAAATCTCTGCAGGTAAGAAGCAAGGCAGAAAACCAACACTGAATGCCCGTGACCTTCGACCCCTCAGGCGGCACTGCATTAAAAACCCACATCATTCTGTAACGGATATTCCCACATGGGCTCAGGAACACTTCGGAAAACCACTGTCAGTGAACTCAGTTCGTCGCTCCGTCTACAAGTGCAGGTTAAAACTCTGCCATGCAAAGCGAAGCCACATATCAACACCACCCAGAAACGCCGCCGGCTTCTCTGGGCCGAGCTCATCTGAGATGGACTGACGCAGAGTGGAAAAGTGTCCTGTGGTCTGACGCGTCCACATTTCACACTGTTTCTGGAAATCATGGATGTCGTGTCCTCCGGGCCAAAGAGGAAAAGGACTGTCCGGATTGTTTTCAGCGCAAAGTTCAAAAGCCAGCATCTCTGATGGTGTGGGGGGGTGTTAGTGCCCATGGCAGGGGTAACCTGCACATCTGTGAAGGCCCCATTAATGCTGAAAGGTACATACAGGTTTTGGAGCAACATCTGCTGCCATCCAAGCAGCGTCTTTTTCAGGGACGTTCTGCTTATTTCAGCAAGACGATGCCAAGCCACATTCTGCACGTGTTCCAACAGCGTGGCTTCGTAGTAAAAGAGTGCGGGTACTAGACTGGCCTGCCTGCAGTCCAGACCGTCTCCCATTGAAAATGTGTGGCACATTATGAAGCTCAAAATACGACAGCGGAGCCCCCGGACTGCTGAGCAGCTGAAGCTGGACATCAAGCAGGAATGGGAAAGAATTCCACCTACAAAGCTTCAACAATCAGTGTCCTCAGCTCCCAACTGCTTATTGAGTGTTAAAGGAAAGGTGATGTAACACAGTGGGAAACACGCCCCTGTCCCAACTTCTCTGGAATGTGTTGCAGGCATCAAATTTAAAAAGAGTGAATATTTGCAAAAAAACAATAAAGTTTATCCGTTTCAACATTAAATATCTTGTCTTTGTAGTGGATTCAATTTAATATCGGTTGACAAGGATTCGCAAATCATCGTATTCTGTTTTTATTTATGTTTGACACAACATCCCAACTTCACTGGAATTGGGGTTGTATTATAGTTCATTAAAATATAGTATTTCGACTTCTCACACCTGTATAGATCAAACACCTTTTCAGCACAGACCTTCATTAGCTCTGCCCTGTCTGATTTAGCACCGCCCAAATCCTCTGTCCCCACAGCACAGTCTGCTTAGCTGCCAATTCTTCTGATCTCTGAGGTCTATTTGCTCTGTTATAACAGAGGATGAAAATAGGAGAAATTGGCAGACGAACACGGAGAGACTGCAGACAGCTCATCCAGGACAGATCTTCATCTCAGAAGACTTATCAGCCAGGTTCAAAAATGCTAGGATAAATGCCCTGTCCAGGCAAGGGGAACCTCCAGGCCCCAATCCTTCACCAGAGCCCATCATCACCACTCCTCAGCTCCTGGTCCCTCTCCATTGGGGAACTGAAGATTCCATCCAAAGGGCACTTCAGCAGGAGCCAGGCTCTGGGGGTGGACCCCGTGGATGGCGGTATGTTCCCATGGTGACCTGTCAACAAGTCATACACTTGGAGCATGCTTCTCCATTCTCACCTGGACCCTGGAGTTCCTTCAGATGCGGTTTTGGTGGGCTGGGATGGAGAAGCATCTCCTTCACTTCTTGTAAGGTGGATCTCCTCCTCCAGCATGTGGCCAGGGTACAATGGATGTCCACCGATGTCTGACCAAAGACCCCAGTTCACTAGGAGATTCTGAAAGGCCTTCTGCCAGCTCAAGGTGGCAACCATAAACTTGAGTTTGTCCTCTGGCTTGCACATTGACAATTTTATTACTTTTTTCATGATGAGTCACAGCTCAATCAGAAACACAGCAAAAGTATATTTCCTGGTTTAACTGTAGAACAAACATTGGATGGCCCTCATGTATTGCATAGTAGGAAGTTATTTTATTTTCATGATATAGTTATGATGGAGCTTTCTACTGCTAGGATACACAATGCTATAGCTCCAACAATCCACATACATGAAACAAAAACTGGCTGGTAACATTGGTGAACTGCTTAATGCATAAGTAAAGTGTATGAAAATGGTAAATAAGGCATGTAGAGTAGCGACACTGTAATGACAGGATAGGACAGGACAGCAGATTCATTTCTTTATGTCATCACTCTCTCTTTACTCCAGTATGTGTGTGTGTGTGTGGTGTGTGTGTGTGTGTGTGTGTGTGTTTGTATATATATATATATAGAGAGATATTTTACATTCATGGCACCTGGCATCCCACTACCTCCACGTTGATGTACATAATGTCAAATCAAATCAAATCAAATTTATTTGTATAAATAAGTTGCTCAGCCATGGAAACCCATTCCATGAAGCTCTCTACGCTGTTCTTGAGCTGATCTGAAGGCCACATGAAGTTTGGAGGTCTGTAGTGATTGACTCTGCAGAAAGTCGGTGACCTCTGTGCACTATGCCCCTCAGCATCCGCTGACCCCGCTCTGTAGATTTTCGTGGCTGACCACTTCGTGGCTGAGTTGCTGTCATTCCCAATCGCTCCCACTTATAATCCCACTGACAGTTGACAGTGGAATATTTAATAGTGAGGAAATTTCACGACTGGACTTGTTGCACAGGTGGAGTCCGATCACGGTCTTCTTCTTCTTTCGGCTGCTCCCTTTAGGGGTCACCACAGCAGATCATCTGCCTCCATCTTGCCCTATCCACTGCCTCCTCTACTTTCACACCAACCATCTCCATGTCCACCTTCACTACATCCATAAACCTTCTCTGAGGTCTACGTCTTCTCCTTCTACCTGGCAGCTCCATCTCCAACATTCTTTGCCCAATATATCCACTATTCCTCCTCAACACATGTCCAAACCATCTCAACCTGGCCTCTCTGGCTTTATCTCCAAACTGCTCCACCTTCACCGTCCCTCTGATCTGCTCATTTCTAATCTTGTCCATCCTTGTCACTCCCAACGAAAATCTCAGCATCTTCATCTCCGCCACCTCCAGCTCAGCCTCCTGTCTTTTAAATAGAGCCACAGTCTCCAAACCATACATCATAGCAGGACGCACTACTGTCTTGTAAACCTTCCCTTTCACTCTTGCTGCTCTCCTTCTGTCACACATCAGCCCTGACATCAATGCCACACTCTCTCAGGTCTTCCTCATAGAAGATCAGATTGCCCTTTTCCAGCTGTTGGAAAGCCAGTTTTCCCAGTGAAAGAATCATCTCTCTGGTCTGCTGAAGATCAGGGTCACATTTTCCATGGTACGTTTGGTCCTTGTGTTTGATCTGAAAGATCAGAAAGTGGGAGAACATCTGAGTCAGAGTCTTGGGGATCTCTCCACTCTCTGCTCCACCCAACACTCTCTCTAGAACAGTGGCTGCAATCCAGCAGAAGACTGGGATGTGGCACATGATGTAGAGGCTTCTTGAGGACTTCATGTGTGAGATGATTTTATTGGCCAGGCTCTGGTCACTGATTCTCTTCCTGAAGTACTCCTCTTTCTGAGGGTCACTGAACCCTCGTACCTCTGTTACCAGGTCAACACACTCAGGAGGGATCTGATTGGCTGCTGCTGGTCGAGAGGTTATCCAGAGGAGAGCAGAGGGAAGCAGGTTCCCCTTGATGAGGTTTGTCAGCAGCACATCCACTGAGGCTGAATCTGTTACATCCCACGGTCTCTCATTGTTCTGGAAATCTAGAGGAAGTCGACACTCGTCCAGACCATCAAAGATGAACAAGACTTTGTGAGCATCATAGTCTATTGATCTTAGTTCCTTTATTTCAGGGAAAAATTGGTGAAGAAGCTCCATCAGACTGAACTTTATCTTTATCAGATTCAGCTCCCTAAAAGGAAGTGGAAATATGAAGAGGATGTCCTGGTTTGCTTTTCCTTCAGCCCAGTCCAGAATGAACTTCTGCACTGAGACTGTTTTTCCAATTCCAGCAACTCCTTTAGTCAGCACAGTTCTGATGGGTCTGTCTTTAAAGAGGTCACTGCATTTGATGGGTTTCTCCTGTGTTGCTGGTCTCCTGGATGCTGCCTCAATCTGTCTGACCTTATGTTCATCATTGACCTCTCCACTCCCTCCCTCTGTGATGTAGAGCTCTGTGTAGATCTCATTCAGAAGGGTTCCAAGCTGTGAGATTCCTTCATTAAAGCTGCAGAATTTCTTCTCCAGTTTTTGTTTGTAAACACTGACCAAATCTGAGAAGTGGACACAGACAATGTATGAGATGAATGAGCACTTTGAGATTTACTATAAATTAATACTTAAAATGTAATGTATTATTATTATTATTATGTATTTTTAAACGTTTGCAAATGTTTCAGGTAGAGTTCTATGTACACCTCATTCATAAAAGTGGTCTGTCCTTATTTCTCACTTTCTCCATTAGTTTGAATATGAGTTTTCATTTACACACAATGATAATTTGTAGTAACTGTCACAGACCAATCAAAAAATGTTTTAATATTTGGATGTGTTCCATGATGGTTTTGAAGCGTTCAGGTTCCTGGATTATTAGCCATTAGTTTCAAGCTTCAAATTTATTTGTCAGGTGTGCAACAAGTCAGGACTTACATGCATTAAAATGCTTGTGGTGAGGCTCATTAACTTACTCTTCAGTAAGTAGTACGTATACAAAGCAAAAATACAAAGGAAAATACTAAAACTCAAATATATTTAATATACACAAAATATAGAGAAAGATATATTAAACAACAGATAATTTATGAAGAATATATATACATTTTAAAATGACTTGAGTGATTGTGTTGTTGTTCTTTAAAGGGGATTAGTGTTAAGGTGTTATTGTCCATAGCAGAGATGATGTGATACTAACACTGACAGAGGGACTGAGTGAAGTGGTAACTGGGACGGACCCACAGCTTCACAGCTGGTTCAGAAGCCTGACAGCCTGTGGGTAGAAACTGTTCATTTGCCAGGTTGTTCCAGCCTGGATGCTGCGGAATCAGTGAACAGGCCGTGTGCTGGGTGGCTGTCTGACCAGATCTTTTTGATCTTCCTGAGGCAGCGGGACTGGGAGATGTCCTGGAGGGCTGGTAGTGTATTTATTGTGTTCTTTCTGTCTAGGTGTGTGAGAGTAGTGTGTATTGTTAGTGCAGTGGCATCGTCTGTGTATCTGTTGGAGCGGTATGCAGATTGGTGAGGGTCCATGGTGGCTGGAAGCGTTGAGCAGATGTGAGCTTTGACCAGCCACTCAAAGCACTTCATCACTGTAGATGTCAGGGCAACAGGGCAGTAGTGATTCAGGCAGGTGACAGACGATTTCTTGGGAACTGGAACAGTTGTGGTTTCTTTAAAGCTCTTGGGAATCACTGACAGTCTTAAGGAGAGTTTAAAGACATGAGTAAAAACCACAGCCAGCTGGTTGGCACATGCTTTAAGTACCCGGCTGTGGACGCCATCGGGACCAGGTGTCTTGCGTGGGTTAACTGCCCTGAAGGATCTCACCACCTCAGACAGGGCAATGGCTAGAGTGCAGCTCTCCTCATCTACTGGGAGTTTTTAAGCAGGATGATCAAGGAACATCTTTTGGTCCTGAAGTGTGAAGATGGCCTCCTCACTGGAGGTGTGATTGTCTTTGCTGAAGGCAGGGTGAGGGAGGGGCTTGGGCCACACTTTATTTGGATGGTCCCATATACATGCTCTACAGCTACTTAAATCAACAAACATTCTGGTGATCCTCAGTTGATTATCAACAACATTATGATTAGGGTTAGGGTTAGGGGTAGCTGTAGGTTTTGCCTTGAGGTTAAGGTTAGGGTTCGGTTTAAGGCTTGATTTAATGAACTCTTTCACACTGAACTTCAAGTTCAGTTGAATTTAATGGATATTTAGTTGAATGTTATTGAAAGGCAGATGATCATTTACAAAGCATCTACAGAGAATCATCTAAGTTATATTAAACGTCGGGTTCAGTGGCATTTAATGACTGTTCAGTTGATTGTCACTTAAATACATACTGAACATTTACGAAGAACCTACAGTGAACCATCTAAATAAAGTGTTACTGGGGCTTGTAACTGTCCTTGAGTGCAGTGTAGCAGTGGTCAAGAGTCTGTTCTCTTCAGGTGGGAAATTTAATGTGCTGGTAATATTTGGACAGAATCTTCTTCAATTCCACCCACTAATTAGGACTCCCCTAGTCTCACGATACTACCAGCACTATGGGGGCGGTGGTAAAGGCTAACACAGGTGAGACCTGAGAAACCAGGCGTCACTTTCTTTCAAACTGCTGTGCATGCAACGTCACAGGACAGCGGAATGCACTCAGAGGAGACGCTAACCACCAGATCTGTTATGTCAGCTAACAGACGCCTGAGCTGACTAGTATCACATTGAGTGAAATGCTGCCCACCCAGAGAGAGCAAGGCCAATTGTGCTCTCTTGGACTCCCAGCTACGGACGGCTGTAGCATCACCAGGGATTGAACTTGTGATCTCCTGATAACACGGCCAATGCTTAGACAGTTGCACCACTCGGGATCCCCAGCTTCCCACTTTTAAAATTCTGAATGGAACCAACAGGCTTGTGCTTTCCATCCTGGAGGGAATGTGCTTGGGCTGGCCTGGTGTGGTGGTGGTAAGCTGGTCCCCAAAGGGCCTTCCAAAGTCCTAAACTTTGTTTGTTTCATATTTTAATGTTCTTAAGACAGAATGTTATCCAGAAATGGCATCATTGATGGTTTCAGAATGAAGATGAGTTATTCCACACCAGAGGTCAAAAAGGTCAACTTTATCCCTGCAGGAGTCCAGTACATATGGTAGGCTTCTCGATCGAGGTATTCCTCATTGATTATGGGTTTAATGCAATAGAAGATACACCCATTTACAGAACTTGATTAGTAGAAATTAGTAGTAAATAACTAGTGACATATATATTATGATATTACCTTCAGTGAGAGCAGGAGCAGAAGGAGAACCTCCTGCCTGAACAGTACTGGTGCTGGAACTTGAACCTTCCTGACCTGGAGGATAGACAACTGGAAATATCAGAACTTTCTCAAAGATACTTACAAGTAATAGCAATCAGAGAACTGTGTTTTTATACTTTCAAAAAACATAGAGGTTGATGCATAACTAATTACCATCAGTGTAGACACAATATACCACTTATATATAACCCAAAAACTCTCAGCCAGACAAACAGATCCATTAATATAAACTCGGTTTCTTACCCTACATCACTCACCTCCCTGAATAATGGTCACAGTCAGAGCCTTGAATATTGTTTCCATGGAGAACAGGAGCGCAGACGGTTCCTCCTGTCTGAGCGGTCATGCTGGTCTGAACAGGACCGGTGTGAGCTGAGGAGGACGCTTCCATCTTCTAATTGGTTTAACTGGTTATAGATAGATAGCCAGATACAACGTTGTCATTATGCACAGTTCCAGCACAGGTTACTGAAATATCCTGTAATGAATTAATTAATTAAGTATTAAAACACTTTTTTCAAGTAACTTAAGGCCATAAATTGTAATTATATTTGTTCATTGCCTTTTGCTAAATTTGATTTTAGCAAATGGTTTTGGACATAATTAAATCCAGTAATGACTAAATTAAGTGATAGCACCAGTGACATGCTGATTGAAAGGGTCAATTAAAGTCCATGTGACCTTTGACTCACAAAATTGCAAAGCTAATTCACCTCACAGGCTAATGTCCAGTCTGAGGCCTATAGGAGTGACGATCGGTTGATAGGCCCGTTAAATATTATTTGACCCTTTCCTATTTAAAGTACATGGCCAATGGTGGCTTTGGAAAAGGGTCATATAAAGCCAACCATTCAACCTTTGACCCCCAGACTTGGCACAGTTGATTGGCTTAGTTGATTGGCCTAAACTCTCCCTCAACATAACATTATGCAGAGCTCTTACAGGGCCTCTGGAAAGCTCCTTAAGTGTGTATGCACCTGATATTTTTGGTCCGCATTGCAAAACACCCCTCATTAGCAGTGTCCTAGCAGGGCTAATAAAATGTGTGTATGCATCTGACATATCAAATCCACACCCTATACCCAACATAACAATATGCAGACCTAACAGAGTCCCTTGAATGCTCCATGTGTGTGTAACTACCTGACATATCAGGTCCCCATTGCTATCAATCCTCTCTCAACATAACATTATGCAGGTCCTAACAGGGCCTCTCATTCATTCAGAAGTCATTCAGAAAATCCATGTCCAGAAAATCCATGCTCATCTGCTACCTAGCGTTGTGTGATGTGTGACTCGGATGGCAGGCACCGAAGCTGTGATGGTATATATATCCATACTTTAACTGCAATTAAAAAGTAGAAATATAGCACAAGAAAGTGCTGATAAAAACACACTGTGGCATCACTAAGCCACGCTCAGTTTTTAAAGAGAAGAAACATTTTTAGGTTGTTTAAGATTCATTTCTACAAAATGTAAGTTGAGGAGCCTGAAATTAGGGGGAGTGGTTGCTTTCTGGAGTAAAGTGTAGGGCTTTGAATTTAGGTGTTAGCGTTGGAGAGGCTGAGCTTCTTCACACTGTGTTTGTTTTCAGTAAATTATTAAGAAAGATGAATTATGGATCCTAAGCTGGAGTAATCGAAGCTTCTCCTCAGAATCAAGAATGTTACAGTATTTTACAGTTTTCATAGAAGGCCAGCATTTAGCCCCACCCCCCCAAAAAACAAATATCTGAAGCTGAAAATTAAGAGCAAAATATTTAAACAATGAATGAATTCCCAGAAAAACTGCATTCTAATGGTTAAACTAAACATCACATTCTAGTGGCTAAAACATATACTCAAATGTAATGACTATAAATCGAATACTGCACTTTTTTAGGCTAAAATTAAAACTGAGCTCTAGGGGCTGACAATGAAATATATAAAAATATATAAACTAAATATTATTCTCTAGTGGATAAAATAAATATTATCCCCAAATGGCCAAAATAAATATTATTCTCGAATGGATAAAATAAATTTTATTCTGTAGTGGATAAAATGAATATTATAAGATAAGATAATCCTTTATTAATCCCACAACGGGAAATTCACAAAACACAAAAGTGTCATTCTCTTTTGTTAGACATTAGAATTATCGTTGTTCAAATTTATATATTGTATACCTTTTGTTTATTTTGTTGGTTAGTATTACTATTGGAAGTGTCTCTGGCTATAACTCACATGTTGTGGAGGTTACATGTCTGCAGCTTTCACAGTTACAGCTGTTCCAAGTCCAAACTCTCTGTATTACATTCAGGTTCTATAATAATCACACAGCCAAGCTCTTTTTGAGCACAGCTCTTATCCAGAACAGTTCCAGGACTCATATAATGCAATACAAATGTACAAGATACAATATTAAGAAATTAGTAGGCTTGCTTTCTCACGTTTCATCAGTAGCCTAACTCTGCAAGTAATTTTCTTTGGGTTGATAAAGTTGCTTATACTGTAATGACGCAGTCATAAAGTGCCTACACTTTGACCTTCTTGCGTAATGCTGCCACACCTTAAATGAAAACAGGATAAAAGTTAACAGCTATTTTTCATATATTATTATTTTGTCTAAATAGTGCACATATGGCTAGAACATAAACTATCAAAGTAATGTTACAGAATTATGATAATGATATCTGCATGTCATTGTGTTTAAGAAAGTTCAGTAGAAACACTGACAAGCTCTATTATTCTGCCATCTGTCTCCACTGATATTTAACGTTTACATTTCAGACAGACAGACAGACAGACAGACAGATGAGGTTCTTCACTTTTTTCCTGCTAACACTTGTGTTCAAAGCTCTGATCTGTTTAGTGTTAACTGCTGACGTCTTTCTGCGTGATTCAGAAACTCCAGTACAGAGTCAGATACTCACTGCGTTTCCTCTGAATTAGATTTCATTCCTCTCTCTCTGTAAAACGATGACCTGCTCAGAGTCTCTCGCTCTGTTCTGAACCAGTTTGTCCTGTTCAGTTTATCATGTCATTCTGCTGGTGGTGGAGTCTCCAAAATCTGGTTCAGCTACATGTTTTACTCACAGCAGTGCTGAACCTGATTCAGCTCTGAGTGAATGAAGCACAGACACGTTCACTGCACTCCATCCTGCTGCCTCCCTCCCAGTCCTGGATTAGCCTGGGTTACTGAATGCAGCCAGACTGAAACAAGTACACTCACAATGTTCACAACTGGAGGAAATGACAGAGACAGATCCTCACTCAGGTAGGAGACTAGCTCCGCCCCCAGCAGGTAAGTGTTTTACAGCCTGGTCACTGATCACCTTATCAGTGTGCTTTTGCAGAGACTAACCCAAACTAGAGATGGACACTGTTAATGTACTGAGCACTCGGTATGGACCACCTTTAACATTAATACTGCTGTATGTTCAGACACTGGTTTGGGTTCCCTTTAACAGAAAAGTATGAAATATTTCTCCTCTGAATCTCTTAGCTACTGTTGAATCCTAGTTGAGCCATGTCATCTGGATAGCCACCCATGGCACTGTGGTGTTGGTAGGTGCAAGATGCTGTGAATGGACCTCTCCACCACATAAATCCCATAAAAGTGCAAATGTACAAGCAACATCATTAATCGGAATCCTCCAGAATCCTCCTCCAACCAATTCTGGATAACTTGGGCCTGATAAAATAAGAAAACCTTTAGCAGTCACACAATGGGGAAATTCTCAGTGCTACAGCAGCAAAGAAACAGCAAGGCACTCAAGAAAGGGATGGGATGTGGCTGTTCCGTTGGAATGAAATGCCGGCTGTTTCCATGCAGTTACCCACGTACCAACGCTGCCAAGCCAGTGAGAGCAAATCCCCTGGCGCTGAGGGTACATGAGACCTCAGACGAGATGAGACCTCAGGTAAGCACCTTGGGTCTGCCCATGTTGAACAATGCTGCAGGAAGGAACATTCAGAAAACCCTTTATGCGGTACTCTGCTCGTTCGCAAGCACCACTGCAAGCTGCCTATATTTCGAGTGAGCCTTGGGAGCGGCCGAGTTCCTGATCCCATGGCCACACCCCGCGGCAAGCCTGCGCCTCCGGACCCACCAGCCGTCGCCGCGCCTCCGTGGACATCGTTGTGGGCTCACCTGCCTCCGTGGATGTCGCAGTACCTTTGTTCCTGCCCATCCCACCCTTTCTTGTGTCCTGTTGTTCCTTGGGGGCCTCTTGTTTCTCCTGCTTCTGTTTTGTCCCTTCGTTTTTGCCCTCCTCTGTTCCTGATGTTTTGTTCCCTTCTGTTGTGTCTGTGCCCGTTCTTGTCTCTCCTTTTGTTTCTGCCCCAGTTTCTGTCTGTGTGTCTTTTTGTGCCAGTGTCCGTCTTGGTTCCTGTTCCCCTCTCGTTTGCATGGTCTGTTTTACGTTATTGTTTTCCTCATCCTGTTGTGCCTCCGTACAGACATTTACCATCAAACACACAAACCTCTCACGCCTCATTACTTCTGATTATTCTCAATCAAGCAGTGAACTGTAGCTCAATGACATCATCTGCCATCCCACCACTGGCAACCCTCTTGCCCCCTCCCCAAACTCTTAGGCTGCACTTAAGATATGTGAAGTGGATGTGAGCAGGCTCTTCCAGACATAGAAGGCCACGAACACATCAGGTGTTTCCCTGTTCTGTTTTAGGCCTGTGCTGAATAACTGGCTCCAATCACAGATATTCAACAGATCACCGGAGCTGTGTGAAACTCCTTCCTTTTTCAAATGCTCTACCATCATCTCGGTATCCAAGAAACCCTCCATCACAGGAATGGATGACTACAGACCAGTTGCTCTGATGTCTGTGGTCATAAAGGCCCAGAGACATGCAAGAAACCCCTGCCATCTGTCAGTGAAGCAGGTGCAGCCCAGGGGAGTCACTACTGGTGTATGAAAAGTCAGCACTGGTGCCCCTCAAGGATGTGTACTCTCCCCACTGCTCTTCTCTGTCTACACTAATGACTGCAACTCTACGGACACATATGTTCAACTCTTGAAGTTCACAGATGGCTTTATGGTCATCGGACTAATGCAGGATGGCAATGAGTCTGTGTATAAGTGGGAGGTTGAAAAGCTACTCCTATGGTGTAGTCAGAACAACTTGGAGCTGAATACATTAAGACTGTGGACATGACTGTAGACTTCAGAGGACATCCGTCAGTACTGCTCTCCCTCACAATATCCAACAGCCCTGTTTCAAACGTGGAGACCTTCAAGTTTCTGGGAACTGAAGTGGGAAATAATAATAAAAGTAATAATAAATTACATTCATTTAGCACCTTTCACAAACCCAAGGTCGCTTTACATAGAAAAAAAAACAACTATGCAGAGGAGAAGGAAGAATAATTATTAAAGAGAGAAGTCTTTAAGTCAGATTTAAAAGAGAAAAAAGAAGAGCAGTCCCTGAGGGATTCAGGAAGAGTCAGTGAGCACACTTGACCGGAGCAGTGCGCAGCCCTTTCCACGGTGCCCAGGGAGCAATTGGGGGTTAGTTGTCTCGTGCAAGGACACCTCAGTTATGTGCTGTCGGCACTGGGGGTCACAGGGCCAGTTCCCTAACCTCCAGCCCACGACTGTCCCATAAAAAGATTTCTAACAACAGGTACAGGCTTAACGAGCAGGCCATCAATACTAACTGAAAAATTGGATGACCAATAGCCTTCAGTACCCTTAGTTCAGGGGTGAACCAAGGACAGGAGCGGGCGGCAGGGAGGAGTCTATTCTTAAAAGGGGCAAAATCATTAAGCGATCCAGAGACAGTGTCATTATAGAGAGAAACCATGCTCTCAGGGGATGATGGGTTATGTAGGTCAGTCAGAGAGAGGGCAAACACAAAAAGCCTGAAAATGTTCAACACTGCTTCAAACCAAGTTTTAGACTTAGAGGTCAGCACTCCTTCAGGATTTTCACTGGACTCACGGGACCCACCACAGTATGTGGGTGGGTAACCAGCCCAGTGCAGGATGAAGCATGCGTGAAGAGAAATCCCACAAATGAATGAACAGCCTAGACGAATGAATGAATAAGCCGCTTATCCTCCTGGGTCGCAGGGGGAGCTGGAGCCTATCACAGCTGTCATTGGGTGTAAGGCAGGATACACCCTAGACAGGTTGCCAGTCCATCGCAGGGCAGACAGACAGATAGATGGACACATTTATACATATACTCACACACTCACACCTAGGGGCAATTTAATATGTCTAACTGGCCTGACTGCACGTCTTTCGACTGTAGGAGGAAACTAGTGAACCCAGAGAAAACCCACACAGATGTAAGGAGAACATGCAAACGCCACAGAGAAACCCAGGCCCAGTAGCAGAGCGACACTAAACAGGATAACAACCAGACTTTAGGCCAGTAGCTGGTCACAACATAGCTCCCCTTTTTAAGAAGAACCATCCTTGTGGTCTCACAAAGTCTGAGCAGAGTCCCTGGGGCATGCGAGGGCATGCTGTTCCTCCTTGCAGTCTCTCCGCAGCAGGGGTTTCAGAAAATACATCATCCCAGTAAAAGAATAAGCTCTTGGCCATGTGCTCCTCAATCCTTTTTCTCCGGACCACATCCTCCCTGGAACATCCCAGGAAATAGTAAGATAAATAAGATGTGCATGCTCTAACAATGTCCATACAAAAATGTACACTAAAGTCTGCCCTACCGTGAGTGCAGTGCTACTGAGAGGCTCTGCCCATGTCCGCTCCATATGGCCACAACTGTTCCGCGTGTCCACAGCCCATTGCAGACGGCCATAATATGAGCCAGACCCAGGAGAAAACTCAAGGAGTTTTACCACATTAATGACTTAGCCATGAACAGCACTTTGAAAAGAAAACCTCAGACTGTGTTTGACGTAAAGGTGAGCACCAGTTGTCCCTAATCGTGGCGGAGTGGCTCTGTGTTTCATTCTGGTAGCCGAGGTAGCCCACGAGACAGCCCAGCCCCAGGCTGGGCCCTTACAGGTATTTATGCTGAAACGTGCTTATGAAAAACGAAAGAAATGCGGTTCCAGCATTTACTGCAGAGTTTTAACTGCTCCGCACTGAAAGGTGTAATAGAACATTTTCTAAATGTGTTCTGACAAAATGAACGAGACTCGAGAAGGAAACATGGTCTCACCTTTCACTGTTACATTATCAGTACAGAGATCATTCTGGAAATAGAAATGTTCTCCAAGCAGGACTTGGAACAGTCTAATGGTCCGAGCTGTACTTTCACAAGAGGGTCCACTGGGAGTCACTCAGCTGTGATTTCGGAATCTGACTAAAACAAACCATCAGGACATTAACACATACACAGTTGTCTGAATCTGAATCAGTATCAAAATAAATCTCTCCGGTTGATTTTCTAATAAAACTACACTGAAAAAACAAAAGGTGCTCTGAATGGACTCAAATCAAGCATCACTGTTTCTGTGCCAATAACATCTTCCCCACCAACCAGCAGTACTGAGATAAAGTCCAACACAATCCCTTTACTTAGTGCTAAAAAGGGTAACTGGGAAGCAGAACTGAGTAGATGTGATAGATTTTATTGATGTGGGAATGATGAACAGATTCAGATCATGTAAAGGAAAAGGCTGACTGAGTGTGCACAGTGTTCTGTTCACCCCAAACAGTGACGGGGAATAGCAGCACTGGAGCTGGAGCCCTGGGGTGAAGACCATCCCAGAAACAGTCCTGTAGTACAACAGCACATGCAGTGGACTCATAAGAGCAGGGTCACCACAGAGTGCACAGTGTTACACTGACTGGAAGTGTAAATGATCTAGTAATACACTGTAAGTGGGGGTAAATGGGGGGGGTCTCAGTGTGGGGGTGAACCAGCCCCTGATACAAACATTACTGTGATGGACAGAGTGAGGAGGTCACGACCCCATATGAACAGAAAAGAGGCTCTGACTGAATTTCGGGTGGACAGCAGGGCTGACCGCTCACACTAACTCACAATAAAAGACCCCTTTTGTCCAAGTAAAGTGACCTGTAGAAGAAGGACTTCACAAGAAGCAGATCAGGAGCTCATCACTCAGTGCGGCCCTCGTGTTGCTGCATCTGGAATCTTGTTTTTAATAGTGCAGAGAAATGGACACATTCACTGGGGTAAATAAACACCAGCATTATTAAGCGTAAATGTTTAAAGCGTTCATTATTAATAATCTCCTTTATTTACATTTATTAGGCTCCAGTCCGTGTACCATCTTTATGAAGGATTCACATCCTTTTATGCAGTCTGTAATGACATACTTTAAAATAATTTAATTGAAATTGTGTTTTAATTTCATTTAAAATAATGTTTCATCTATTCTTCTTACTTTATTAAACAGGCTTCCACATGGGAATGTACACTTTTAAATAGCTTAAAAGAATATTTTTTGTGCAGCTTTAAAATAAAAAATAATAACCTATTAAGTTACATCATTGTAATATAAAAAGTAATTAAAAACATCACTTGCCTTTACACACTTGACATGTTAATAACATGTTAATGACACGTAAGTGAATGTGTTATTACTGAAAGCATGACATGCAGTTCCAGACACATCCACATGAGGGCACTGTTGGATTGTTTATTAATAATCCTGGCTAATGTCTGTGTAATAAACTGGAAAAATTGCTGCTACTAATCAAGACTAAAGCACTTTCTGCTGGAAGGAGTTTCTCCTGCAGCATCACTGACCCCTGAATGATGACGGACCAAAACAGAACAGAGATGAACCACAAGCTGCTTTTTGAACAGAACAAATATCACAAGCGTTCAATCACAAATACGTCCAACATTTCAGTTCAAAATAGGGCCAATGAAAAGGATTAATAGAGAAAATCAGTAAAGGGGTGGTGTTACCCACCAGCACTGCACTTGCAGGAAAGGAAAAGAGCAAGAGGTGATTGATGAAAGCTTTATTTAATAATAAGCCAACACATCTCCATAAACACACTACATCAAACGGAGAAGCTTAACTAAAGAGTTAAATACATGAATACATGAATCTAAATGATGTTAGTGAAAAATGAGACCAAATTTGTGTATAGAGGATGAATAAAGTGTTCCAGGGTAAAACCTATGGAGATGAAGAAGATCAGACACTAGAGGGTGCTCATGAGCGAGTGTAAAATGAATGGGGTTATATGGGGCTTTTCTACAAAGCTGTCATTTGCAAGCGACATATCAGGTTTTCATCATTGTGTGAGTAATACATCCTTCAACTTTCAGGAAACAAAGGAAGGTTCTTTGTGAATGGATAGAAACTATAGACTAATACACCATCTGGACAAAAGCATTGGGACACCTACACATTGCACCTACATGAGCCTTTATGAATCCCGTTCTAAATCCATAGGAATTAATATGGAGTCAGTCCCACTTTGAAGCTTTAACAGCTTCCACTCTTCTAGGAAGCTTCTACAAGATTGTGGAGAGTGTCTGTAGGAATTTGTGTCCATTCATCCAGAAGAGCATTTGTGAGGTCAGACTCTGTTGGACGAGAGGGTTTGGCTCACAATCTCCATTCTAGGTAATCTGAAAGGTGTTGGATGGGGTTGAGATCAGGGGTCTGTGATTGTGATGCTATAAGAAAGAAAAGAGGAGAGAATCATCAGACATGAACTCACACTTATGGGTTCTCCAACACACCAAGGGTCTGTCCGGTCTTGTCATGAATTTCCATGAAAAAATCAACTAAATTTACAGTTGAAACAACTCATGAAACAATGCAAAATTTCTCAGCAGTGCCACAGTTAGTTTGAATATGAACTAAGTAGTTCTGAATATGAAAATGAATAGTTTTCCTTCTCAGATCCCATCTAAAATACTGAATTTATCATGTTACAGAATGACTGAACAAAGTTGAAATTTTAACTGAATACTAAAAATAATATTTCACCTCAAATACACTAGTTTAATATTAGTTTATTTATATGACATGATCATTTAATGGAGTATTTTCATTTTTTATGTCAGATTTTCTTGTGCTTGATATGTGAATTTTCCATCAGTGATATTTTTTATAGGACACCATAAACACACACACAAAATAAATAAAAAAAATAAATAACTCATACACACCTCTAGATTCTTCACATTGTGTGTGTGTGTGTGTGTGTGTGTGTGTGTGTGTGTGTGTGTGTGTGTGTGTAGATAGTAAGTCAATAACTCACGACAATTTCTCCAGTTTACAGGATGGATCCTCCAGCAGATCAGAGAGCAACTTCAGTCCTGTATCTCCTGGTATACTGGAGTCTAGGTGCAGCTCTCTCAGGTTAGAGGAGGAGTTTGACTTTAGAGCTGAAGCCAGAGCAGCAAACCCTTCACCTTTAATACTGCACTTATGCAGCCTGCAGAGAGCAGATAAAAAACTCCTCACACTTACAGAAAAACACACACACAACTTACATACATAAACACAGTGATGAAGTGCTGATCTTACTTCAGTTTCTCCAGTTTACAGTGACGGTTCTCCAGAAGAGAGCAGCAGAGATTAGAGAGCATCTCTGCTCCTGAATCCTGCAGTTTAATGCAGTTTTCCAGCTCGAGTTCTCTCAGACTTGATGAGTTTGAGCTGAGAGCTGAGAACAGAGCTGCACAGCTTTTCTCTGTGAGATTACAGGCTTGCAGCCTAACAGAAATAATGATACATCAGGACACTGATATCACACAAACACTCACAGACACATTAAAACATACAATAACACAGTCACATACATACACCAATTCACACAGACAAACACACTGACATGCATTCAAATACAGACATATGCAACACACACTGTCTTAACATATATACATATATTAAATATATAAAACTATCAGTGATTTTTTTAAAAGCTGATTAGAGTAACTAATGAAAAGCATTATTCTAATCAGTGCAGCATCATCCAATGTTACATTAGATTAAAACACATTTATGACTGAAATACTTACACAACTCTTCTGGATGCTTTGATCACTGGCAGCATATTCAGAACACATTCCTCTGATCTGTCATATTTATTCAGGTCAAACTCTTCCAGCTCCTCTTCTGAGTTCAGCAACACAAACACCAGAGCTGACCACTGGGCAGGAGAGAGACTGACTCCATCGAGACGACTGTAATATTTACTGTTTAGGTATTTCTGAACTTCCTTCACCAGAGAATGATCATTCAGTTCATTCAGACAGTGGAACAGATTGATGGATTTCTCTGGAGAGGGATTCTCCCTGATCTTCTCCTTGATGTACTGGACTGTTTCCTCTTTGCTGTGAGACCTGCTTCCTGTCTGGGTCAGTAGGCCTCGTAAGAGAGTCTGATTGGACTCCAGTGAAAGGCCCAGAAGGAACCGGAGGAAGAGGTCCAGGTGTCCCTTCTCACTCTGTAAGGCCTTGTCCACTGCAGACTTGAGGAAGTCTGACATGCTGGACTCTCTGAAAATACCAGAGAGATCAGTGGTCAGCTGTTTTGTTCCATCTTTGCTGATGAAGGACAGAGATGCATATAAAGCAGCCAGAAACTCCTGAACACTCAGGTGCACAAAACAGAACACCTTCCCCAGGTGCAGCCCAAACTCCTCTCTGAAGATCTGGGTACAAACTCCTGAGTACACTGACACTTCTCTGACATCAACGCCACACTCTCTCAGGTCTTCCTCATAGAAGATCAGATTGCCTTTCTCCAGCTGTTGGAAAGCCAGTTTTCCCAGTGCCAGAATCATCTTTCTAGCCTGCTGAAGATCAGTGTCATATTTCCCATGGTACTTTTGGTTCTTGTGTTTAATCTGAAAGATCAGGAAGTGGGTGAACATCTGAGTCAGAGTCTTGGGGATCTCTCCACTCTCTGCTCCACCCAACACTCTCTCTAGAACAATGGCTGCAATCCAGCAGAAGACTGGGATGTGGCACATGATGTAGAGGCTTCTTGAGGACCTCATGTGTGAGATGATTTTATTGGCCAGGCTCTGGTCACTGATTCTCTTCCTGAAGTACTCCTCTTTCTGAGGGTCACTGAACCCTTGTATCTCTGTTACCAGGTCAACACACTCAGGAGGGATCTGATTGGCTGCTGCTGGTCGAGAGGTTATCCAGAGGAGAGCCGAGGGAAGCAGGTTCCCCTTGATGAGGTTTGTCAGCAGCACATCCACTGAGGCTGAATCTGTTACATCCCACAGGCTCTCATTGTTCTGGAAATCTAGAGGAAGTCGACACTCGTCCAGACCATCAAAGATGAACAAGACTTTGTAATCATCACTTTTTATTGATCTTAATTGTTTTGTTTCTGGGAAAAAGCAATGAAGAAGCTCCATCAGACTGAACTTTCTCTTCTTCATCAAGTTCAGTTCTCTAAAAGGAAGTGGAAATATGAAGAGGATGTCCTGGTTTGCTTTTTCTTCACCCCAGTCCAGAATGAACTTCTGCACAGAGACTGTTTTTCCAATTCCAGCGACTCCTTTAGTCAGCACAGTTCTGATGGATCTGTCTTTAAAGAGGTCATTGCATTTGATGGGTGTCTCCTGTGTTGCTGGTCTCCTGGATGCTGTCTCAATCTGTCTGACCTCATGTTCATCATTGACCTCTCCACTCCCTCCCTCTGTGATGTAGAGCTCTGTGTAGATCTCATTCAGAAGGATTGGTGTTCCATGCTGGGAGATTCCCTCATTAATCCTGTTAAATTTCTCTGTGAGTTTGGATTTTAGTTCTTCCTGATACATAAAGACCAGCTCTAATGAACAGAAGAAGAATGTGATGATAAATATTTCGATCCATGACACTGTCAAATTTAATAATATTTGTAAAACCTGTGCATTCTGAATTTACATCATATAATAAAAATATATATAAAATCTATGAAGTTCTATGAACATCACCATCAATCACCAATCTGTACAGTTACCATTTTTATTCTATTTATGTCAGTGTTGATCTAATACCAGCTCCGTCCTGTCCACATAACAGCATTAAGATGTGAAAAGGAAAAACTGGTCCTAGATCAGCTCTTAGTCTGAGACGTGTGGTGAGTGTGGATCAGCGCTCTTCCTCTAACGTTACAGTGATGTAATGAAGCCCCGCCCACAGCTCTTACTGCTCTGTAGGGTGTTAGCGAGGTCTGTCTGCTCCATGTTCCTCAGCATGTTCAGTGTGATCTTCAGCACCTCATCTCTGGAACTGCTCTGATCCTCCTCACCCTCCACCTCTCTCTCAGAGCATGCTGGGTAATCTGCACTCAGCAGCTTCTTGAACCTCTTCAGCTCTTTCTTCACCAGAGAGATTAGTTTGTGCTCCAGATTCTGATCAGGAATAAACAGTGAAAGTAAGATGAGGAATACTGTCCATTATTACTAATTCATATACAAATTACATAAAAATAAAAAAAATAAAATAGTTCTCGATTAAACTTTATTATGATCTAAAGAGACAAAGAGTTTGAAATCTTCCTGCTGAAATAATCAAGGCCTTCCCTGAAAAAGACGTCGTCTGGACGGCAGCAGATGTTGATAAAACATGTTTATATCATTCAGCTTTAATGGAGCCTTCACAGATAAGCACGTCACCCAGGCCATGTGCACTAATGCCCCCTAAACCATCATGAACACTGGCTTTAGAACTGAGCACTGATAACAAGCTGATTGGTCTTCAGCCCGGAGGACACAGTGTCCATAATTTCCTAAAGAATTTCTAATGTTGATCCGTCGGACCGCCGGACACTTTTCCACTTCCCCTCAGTCCATTTTAAATGAGCTCAGGCCCAGAGAAAGTGGCAGCGTTTCTGGATCCTGTTTATATTTGGGTTCTTCTTGGTGTTTTAGAGTTTAACAGTGTTTGTGGAGGCAGTGATGAACTGTGTTCACAGACAGTGGTTTTCAGAAGTGTTTCTGAGCCCATGCAGTGATTTCCACTACAGAATCATGTCTGTTTTTAATGCAGCGCTGCCTGAGGGCCCAAAGATCACGGCCAGCAGATACTGGTGTTCAGCCTCGTCCCTCACAGACAGAGATTTCTCCAGATTCTCTGAGTCTTTAATGATATTCTGCATCGTAGACGATGAAAAGCAGAAGCTCTTTGCTGTTTTATGTTGAGAAACGTTCTTCTTGAGTTGTTGCTCTATTTGATGGTGCAGTCTTTCTCAGAGTGGTGACCCCTCCTCACCTTTACTTCTGAAAGACTCCGCCTCTCTGAGACGGTCTTTATACCCAATCATGTTACTGACCGGTTGCCAATCAACAGTTACACAACTTTACCAGCCTTTTATTCCCCTTTCCCAACTTTTTTGGAACACGTTTTTGGCATAAAATTCTAAATGGGCATATTTTTTCTTTTAAAAAAATCTCTCAGTTTTAACATTTGATATGTTGTCTTTGTATTATTTCCAGTAAAATATAGGGTTTAAGTGATTTGCACATCATTGTATTTTGTGTTCATATACATTTTGCACAGCGTCCCAACTTTTTTGGAAACAGGGTTTACACTTACCTTAAATATGGACTCTAAATGATTTATCTTCATTATTTTCTCCTTTTGGAAACTGTTCATTGGGGAAAATAAAATAAAATAATTAAATAATTAATAAAATATAGAAACCAAACAATGGGTAGATCAAATAAATATGTAAGAATAATGAATCCTTGACAGATATTCAAAAAGGTGTGATATTCTCCACATTGCAGTTTTCCAGAAAAATCCAGCTATTTTAAACTGCGGGGCAGGTGGACCCTTCCGGAATCAAGGCCTTGACATGGTAGAATGGGTTGTGTGGTCTAAGGGTCTTAGAGCTTTGTCTTTGTAATGGTGAGTGATAAGGAGGCAGATGCATGTGCGGAGACGAGCGAGATTTATTCGGGGCATTCTGAGTTCAATGAGCCCACATGGAGAGCAGGACATAATGAAACAAACACAGAATTCAAACAATACTCTTTGAGCCACACAAACAGCACATACAATACAAAGACCAACAAACAACTAGGAAAAACACAGGACTTAAATACAAGAGGGCTAACAAGGGATTACAGGACACAGGTGGAAAACACAGGTGGTAACAATTAGGGGCTGAGTCAAAAAACAAGGGGGAGGACCGGGAGGTAAACACAAGCACACGGACAGGACTGGGAGAAGCCAATCATGACAGTTGTCTGGAACAGTATGCTCCTCGTAGGGACTCCCTACTTGAATAAGTCTGGAGTGAAGACCCAGACTAACACAATCTCAAATCAAAAAATGCCCTGTGAACAATGAGAGAGGGTTACCAAGGACCTACCACTGGAGCTAGGACTGGGGACATTGTTCCTCGGCAAGCAGCTGGAGGCTGGGCAGCCCACATAAACCAGCAGGGCTCAGCCCGAGAAGGCAATGTGCAGCCCACCACCTGCAAGGTTCAGTGTGGGGGAACAGTGCAGTGATTTATAAGCAGTGAGATCTGATGGGGAGGTCCTTGGCAACATGAACCCCTGCAGCAGGAATGGCTCCTGGCAGATGGAACACAACCTCACCAGGTGGGAATGGGAATACTAACAAGCCCCTATCAGGCTGCCATGCTGTTGGAGTTTGTCTTGATGGACAAGAGGGTCACCTCAATGCGAATTTAAATTGGGGAGAAGAAAACTCTTTACTGTTGTGTGGACCTGTGTATCAAACAACAGCGATTGTGGCAGAAGCAAAATCCAGCCCATGGGAAAAGTTCGGAAAAGCCATGGAAAGGACTTTCAGTTGGATGTGAAAAATATGAACAGTGCACAGACTGGAGAAATTAGACTACTTGCCAAAGATGAACCTGACCTGATGCCGTTTCTCCATATAAGTGGGGTGGGGTGAGCATCACTGTGTAACTTTGAAAAAACATAATATAGTAACAGAAGTTCGTAAAAACAAATTATTAAAAATGCAAAATCCTTGGGACACTAACCTAAACCATCACACTGTCCTCACCTCTCAGCAGGAGAACCATCTCCCTCTCTGTAGCGTAATGGATGATCCATCGACTCATATAAATCTTCTTCATCTTCTTCTTTCGGCTGCTCCCTTTAGGGATCGCCACAGCGGATCATCTGCCTCCATCTTGCCCTATCCATTGCCTCCTCTACTTTCACACCAACCATCTCCATGTCCACCTTCACTACATCCATAAACCTTCTCTGAGGTCTAGCTCTTCTCCTTCTACCCGGCAGCTCCATCTCCAACATTCTTTGCCCAATATATCCACTATTCCTCCTCAACACATGTCCAAACCATCTCAACCTGGACGCACTACTGTCTTGTAAACCCTTTCACTCTTGCTGCTATCCTTCTGTCACACATCAGCCCTGGCATCCGTCTCCACCCACTCCATCCTGCCTGCACCCTCTTCTTCACCTCTTTTCTACACTGTCCAGTGCTCTGGATGGTTGACCCAAGATATTTGAAGTCATCCACCTTTACGACCTCTTCTCCTTGCATCTTCACCTTTCCACCTGCCTCCCTCTCATTCACACACATGTATTCCATCTGGTCTCTACTGACCTTCATTCCTCTCCTCTCCAGTGCAAACCTCCACCTCTCCAGATTCTCTTCCACCTGCTCTCTACTCTCACTTCAGATTACAATGTCATCTGCAAACATCATGGTCCATGGAGCCTCCTGCCTGACCTCATCTGTCAACCTGTCCATCTCCATTGCAAATAAGAAGGGGCTCAAAGCTGATCCCTGATGTAGCCCCATCTTCACCTTGAAACCATTTGTCACTCCAACTGCACACCTCACCACTGTCTCACTATCCTCATACGTGTTCTCATCAACTCATATAAATAATTAAATAAATTTCACTGGATTCAACGTTTCATTTGTTTGACGGGTTCCTGCCTTTTCACTTCCCCCTTCCTTGAGGTGTTCTACTCATTGTCACCTGTGCTTCCCAGTGGCGCAGCCGTAACTCCACAGCCCACTGATCAGTACAGATGTGGTCTGAGCCTGGTTCTGGGTCACCTCAATCACAACATCCCAAACACACTCTCCATTGCCCCAATACATCTATTTAACGCTTTTTCTCTCTGGTTTTCATTTCTGCACTTGGATCCGTCTCCCTGCCACCATGTAACAATCGCATTAGCATCTTGTTAAATACCTTGCTGGTAAAAGGTTGGACCCCCTTTTGCCTTCAGAACTGCCTTAATTCTTCGTGCCACACTTTCAACAAGGTGTTGGACACGTTCCTCAGAGATTCTGGTTGGTTATTTGAGTTCCTGCTGCCTTTCTATCATCTGGAACCAGTCTGTCTATTCTCCTCTGACCTCTCACATCAACAAGGCATTTTCGTCCACACAACTGACCGCTCACTGGATATTTCCTCTTTTTCAGACCGTTCTCTGTAAACCCTAGAGTTGGTTGTGCGTGAAAATCCCAGTAGATCAGCAGTTTCTGAAATACTAAGACCAGCCCGTCTGGCACCAACAACCACGCCACGTTCAAAGCCCCTTAAATCCCCTTTCTTCCCTATTCTGGTGCTCGGCCTGCACTTCAGCAAGTTGTCTTGACCTCCTCTACATGCCTACATGCAACTAGTTCCTAAAACGGGTCCTGGCTCCTCACTGCTCACTTCCAGTAAACTGTGTCAAACAATGTGATGTTGCCATGAGCCTCATGGCTCACCATGAAACCATATCCCTTCCAAACAGAAGGTGCTTAATTCAAAGCCCACCTGAACTGTCCTTGCCAAAGCAATGGACAATGTGAAGCAACATGGAGTTTGTATTTTGAAAGTTTGTAAGATACTAAATCTGGTTGGTTAGTGTGGTGGTTAACACCTCTGCCTTCTACGCTGGAGACTAGGGTTCAATCCCCCACCTGGGTACGCGCCCTACACTATACGCATAAGAGTCCTTGGGCAGGACTCCTAACACCACCTTCAGCTACCTGTGTAAAATGATCAAACTGTAAGTTGCTCTGGATAAGAGTGTCTGCCAAATGTTGTAAATGTACTAAATATGAATAATTTTCACAAGACATTAATGAAGACGCATAGTGCTATTGTTTTTGTCAGATTTTATGTTTTTGGACAATTGCTTTAATATGGGGTTGGCCATCCTTTGCAGCTGTAACAGCTTCCACTCTTCTGGGAAGCTTTCTACAAGATGTTGGAGAGAGTCTGTGGGAATTTGTGTCCATTCAGTCAAAAGAGCATTTGTGAGGTCAGACGCTGATGTTGGACGATAGGGCCTGGCTCACAGTCTCCATTCTAGTTCATCCCAAAGGTGCATAACTTTTAATAAACAAAACAATTACTACGGTGCATAATGAAGGACTGATTATTAATCATTCTTATTTGCTGCTCTCCCAATGATTAAACAATGACTGGCACCCATGTTTGAGTGAGTTTGATCGGGTGGGACTGGGAGTGAGGAAAACTATCCTAAACCATCACACTGTCCTCACCTCTCAGCAGGAGAACCATCTCCCTCTCTGAAGCGTAATGGATGATCCATCGACTCGTGACTCTTCATGGACACACAGCTGGGCTCAGGTGAGTCCGATCTCTCTCTATGGAGCACACTGAAACACACCAGTCAAGAAACGATATCATTAGTCAGTGTCTTAAGTGTGTTCAAAAGCAGAAAGAAAATAAACAAATTAAAGTATGTGATTAGGTTGGATAACACAGTATGCAGAGAATCACAGTGGATCACAGATTGTAACTGCAGAACCACAAAGAGCTCCTATATGGTCCCTAAATAAGGTTCAGCTTAGTTCACACGAGTGGCTACAGACCAGGACTGCTTTGACCAATTCTCATGAAACGTAACAGGTCTAAACCCCACATGAATCTGTGGAAGCCCCCCAAGCTGGATACCGATTTCAGTACCACAGTTCAATAGGGGGCGCTACAACAACATAAAATGTCTCTCACCTCCGGTTTGACCAGTTGAGCTGAATCCTTGCTTGCTGCATCATTGGGCGACTTTATTAGTCCTAAAGACAACTCAATCATTGGACAAATGTGGTCACCACTGCCCAAAAAAATGCAACAAGCATTTGGAGAGCTTAGCACTGAGCGGTCATCACAGAAATTGAATGATATGTCCATATAGGCATTCTCTAATAGGCTATAAAGTTTGACCACAATTGAACATGAGGTGGTGCTAAAAAAAACAACAATTCTTACTGATTTTTTTGGTAAAAAATAAATGATTCCACTGCATGCATAGCACAGGAACAGACATTTTGTCAAATACAAGTATTTTAACATTCTTTATTTTTCTAAATAAAATTCTCTTTTTCTAAAATTCTTTTAAAATTCTTTAGTTTTTTTCTGAAATTGATCCAAGCTTGAAAAATGAAGTTTTTAAAGTGGTCTGTGGATTTTAATCACATTTTCTACAATTTGGTCATGAAACACTCTGTGTAGTGTGTCAGTAAGCGATTATCAAAAATAGTCTTGACATTATTGCAAAGAACGGCCACATCAATTTCTCTGTTTGGCTTCTTCTGACATAACTGGCCACAAATCCATCAGTCTGTCTCTGATTATAGCCGAGTTTGGAAAAACTACAAAACCATCACCTGAGGAAAAACGCAAAGTGTTGATTATACTGGTCTCCATGGGCCTCTACAATGCTTAATTTAATACACACTTGCTCAAAAGTTCATTTTTCTTTCTATGGTTAAAATTAAGAAAAGATAATGTTTTCAAAGTAGACATATCTGTAAGTGTCCAGCCTGCACCACCAGCTGCCAGCAGATGGCGATAGCAGCAAGGGGCCATAACGTCACTTGCTATTAAAAGGCTGGACCCCTTTTTGCCTTCAGAACTGCCTTAACTCTTTGTGGCAGACTTTCAACAGGGTGTTGGACACGTTCCTCAGAGATTCTGGTTGGTTATTTGAGATCCTGCTGCCTTTCTATCATCTGGAACCAGTCTGCCCGTTCTCCTCTGACCTCTCACATCAACAAGGCATTTTCGTCCACACAACTGACCGCTCACTGGATGTTTCCTCTTTTTCGGACCGTTCTCTGTGAACCCTAGAGATGGTTGAGCGTGAAAATCCCAGTAGATCAGCAGTTTCTGAAATACTCAGACCAGCCCGTCTGGCACCAACAACCACGCCACATTCAAAGCCCCTTAAATCCGCTTTCTTCCCCGTTCTGATGCTCGGTCTGCACTTCAGCAAGTTGTCTTGACCTCCTCTACATGCCTAAATGCAGTGAGCTGCAGCCGTGTGATTGGCTGATCAGCTATTTGTATTAACAAGCAAACGTTAACAAGCAAACATCTGCACGAAATCACAGAGGGCGGATTGTGAAGTCATTTTCTATTATGTTACACAAAAACCACAATAACTGAAAGCTGGAAACTAGTTCCTAAAACGGTTCCTGGCTCCTCACTGCTCACTTCCAGTAAACTGTGTCAAACAATGTGATGTTGCCATGAGCCTCATGGCTCACCATGAAACCATATCCCTTCCAAACAGAAGGTGCTTAATTCAAAGCCCACCTGAACTGTCCTTGCCAAAGCAATGGACAATGTGAAGCAACATGGAGTTTGTATTTTGAAAGTTTGTAAGATACTAAATCTGGTTGGTTAGTGTGGTGGTTAACACCTCTGCCTTCTACGCTGGAGACTAGGGTTCAATCCCCCACCTGGGTACGCGCCCTACACTATACGCATAAGAGTCCTTGGGCAGGACTCCTAACACCACCTTCAGCTACCTGTGTAAAATGATCAAACTGTAAGTTGCTCTGGATAAGAGTGTCTGCCAAATGTTGTAAATGTACTAAATATGAATAATTTTCACAAGACATTAATGAAGACGCATAGTGCTATTGTTTTTGTCAGATTTTATGTTTTTGGACAATTGCTTTAATATGGGGTTGGCCATCCTTTGCAGCTGTAACAGCTTCCACTCTTCTGGGAAGCTTTCTACAAGATGTTGGAGAGAGTCTGTGGGAATTTGTGTCCATTCAGTCAAAAGAGCATTTGTGAGGTCAGACGCTGATGTTGGACGATAGGGCCTGGCTCACAGTCTCCATTCTAGTTCATCCCAAAGGTGCATAACTTTTAATAAACAAAACAATTACTACGGTGCATAATGAAGGACTGATTATTAATCATTCTTATTTGCTGCTCTCCCAATGATTAAACAATGACTGGCACCCATGTTTGAGTGAGTTTGATCGGGTGGGACTGGGAGTGAGGAAAACTATCCTAAACCATCACACTGTCCTCACCTCTCAGCAGGAGAACCATCTCCCTCTCTGAAGCGTAATGGATGATCCATCGACTCGTGACTCTTCATGGACACACAGCTGGGCTCAGGTGAGTCCGATCTCTCTCTATGGAGCACACTGAAACACACCAGTCAAGAAACGATATCATTAGTCAGTGTCTTAAGTGTGTTCAAAAGCAGAAAGAAAATAAACAAATTAAAGTATGTGATTAGGTTGGATAACACAGTATGCAGAGAATCACAATGGATCACAGATTGTAACTGCAGAACCACAAAGAGCTCCTATATGGTCCCTAAATAAGGTTCAGCTTAGTTCACACGAGTGGCTACAGACCAGGACTGCTTTGACCAATTCTCATGAAACGTAACAGGTCTAAACCCCACATGAATCTGTGGAAGCCCCCCAAGCTGGATACCAATTTCAGTACCACAGTTCAATAGGGGGCGCTACAACAACATAAAATGTCTCTCACCTCCGGTTTGACCAGTTGAGCTGAATCCTTGCTTGCTGCATCATTGGGCGACTTTATTAGTCCTAAAGACAACTCAATCATTGGACAAATGTGGTCACCACTGCCCAAAAAAATGCAACAAGCATTTGGAGAGCTTAGCACTGAGCGGTCATCACAGAAATTGAATGATATGTCCATATAGGCATTCTCTAATAGGCTATAAAGTTTGACCACAATTGAACATGAGGTGGTGCTAAAAAAAACAACAATTCTTACTGATTTTTTTGGTAAAAAATAAATGATTCCACTGCATGCATAGCACAGGAACAGACATTTTGTCAAATACAAGTATTTTAACATTCTTTATTTTTCTAAATAAAATTCTCTTTTTCTAAAATTCTTTTAAAATTCTTTAGTTTTTTTCTGAAATTGATCCAAGCTTGAAAAATGAAGTTTTTAAAGTGGTCTGTGGATTTTAATCACATTTTCTACAATTTGGTCATGAAACACTCTGTGTAGTGTGTCAGTAAGCGATTATCAAAAATAGTCTTGACATTATTGCAAAGAACGGCCACATCAATTTCTCTGTTTGGCTTCTTCTGACATAACTGGCCACAAATCCATCAGTCTGTCTCTGATTATAGCCGAGTTTGGAAAAACTACAAAACCATCACCTGAGGAAAAACGCAAAGTGTTGATTATACTGGTCTCCATGGGCCTCTACAATGCTTAATTTAATACACACTTGCTCAAAAGTTCATTTTTCTTTCTATGGTTAAAATTAAGAAAAGATAATGTTTTCAAAGTAGACATATCTGTAAGTGTCCAGCCTGCACCACCAGCTGCCAGCAGATGGCGATAGCAGCAAGGGGCCATAACGTCACTTGCTATTAAAAGGCTGGACCCCTTTTTGCCTTCAGAACTGCCTTAACTCTTTGTGGCAGACTTTCAACAGGGTGTTGGACACGTTCCTCAGAGATTCTGGTTGGTTATTTGAGATCCTGCTGCCTTTCTATCATCTGGAACCAGTCTGCCCGTTCTCCTCTGACCTCTCACATCAACAAGGCATTTTCGTCCACACAACTGACCGCTCACTGGATATTTCCTCTTTTTCAGACCGTTCTCTGTGAACCCTAGAGATGGTTGAGCGTGAAAATCCCAGTAGATCAGCAGTTTCTGAAATACTCAGACCAGCCCGTCTGGCACCAACAACCACGCCACATTCAAAGCCCCTTAAATCCGCTTTCTTCCCCGTTCTGATGCTCGGTCTGCACTTCAGCAAGTTGTCTTGACCTCCTCTACATACCTAAATGCAGTGAGCTGCAGCCGTGTGATTGGCTGATCAGCTATTTGTATTAACAAGCAAACGTTAACAAGCAAACATCTGCACGAAATCACAGAGGGCGGATTGTGAAGTCATTTTCTATTATGTTACACAAAAACCACAATAACTGAAAGCTGGAAACTAGTTCCTAAAACGGTTCCTGGCTCCTCACTGCTCACTTCCAGTAAACTGTGTCAAACAATGTGATGTTGCCATGAGCCTCATGGCTCACCATGAAACCATATCCCTTCCAAACAGAAGGTGCTTAATTCAAAGCCCACCTGAACTGTCCTTGCCAAAGCAATGGACAATGTGAAGCAACATGGAGTTTGTATTTTGAAAGTTTGTAAGATACTAAATCTGGTTGGTTAGTGTGGTGGTTAACACCTCTGCCTTCTACGCTGGAGACTAGGGTTCAATCCCCCACCTGGGTACGCGCCCTACACTATACGCATAAGAGTCCTTGGGCAGGACTCCTAACACCACCTTCAGCTACCTGTGTAAAATGATCAAACTGTAAGTTGCTCTGGATAAGAGTGTCTGCCAAATGTTGTAAATGTACTAAATATGAATAATTTTCACAAGACATTAATGAAGACGCATAGTGCTATTGTTTTTGTCAGATTTTATGTTTTTGGACAATTGCTTTAATATGGGGTTGGCCATCCTTTGCAGCTGTAACAGCTTCCACTCTTCTGGGAAGCTTTCTACAAGATGTTGGAGAGAGTCTGTGGGAATTTGTGTCCATTCAGTCAAAAGAGCATTTGTGAGGTCAGACGCTGATGTTGGACGATAGGGCCTGGCTCACAGTCTCCATTCTAGTTCATCCCAAAGGTGCATAACTTTTAATAAACAAAACAATTACTACGGTGCATAATGAAGGACTGATTATTAATCATTCTTATTTGCTGCTCTCCCAATGATTAAACAATGACTGGCACCCATGTTTGAGTGAGTTTGATCGGGTGGGACTGGGAGTGAGGAAAACTATCCTAAACCATCACACTGTCCTCACCTCTCAGCAGGAGAACCATCTCCCTCTCTGAAGCGTAATGGATGATCCATCGACTCGTGACTCTTCATGGACACACAGCTGGGCTCAGGTGAGTCCGATCTCTCTCTATGGAGCCCACTGAAACACACCAGTCAAGAAACGATATCATTAGTCAGTGTCTTAAGTGTGTTCAAAAGCAGAAAGAAAATAAACAAATTAAAGTATGTGATTAGGTTGGATAACACAGTATGCAGAGAATCACAATGGATCACAGATTGTAACTGCAGAACCACAAAGAGCTCCTATATGGTCCCTAAATAAGGTTCAGCTTAGTTCACACGAGTGGCTACAGACCAGGACTGCTTTGACCAATTCTCATGAAACGTAACAGGTCTAAACCCCACATGAATCTGTGGAAGCCCCCCAAGCTGGATACCGATTTCAGTACCACAGTTCAATAGGGGGGGCTGCAACAACATAAAATGTCTCTCACCTCCGGTTTGACCAGTTGAGCTGAATCCTTGCTTGCTGCATCATTGGGCAACTTTATTAGTCCTAAAGACAACTCAATCATTGGACAAATGTGGTCACCACTCCCCAAAAAATGCAACAAGCATTTGGAGAACTTAGCATTGAGCAATCATCACCTGGCTAAAGTGCTACATAACCAAAAATCTCAACAACTGAAAGTTGGAAATTGGTTCCTAAAATTGTTCCTGGTTCCTCACTGCTAATGTTGGACGAGACGTCACCAAGCGCAGTGGAAAGCGTGGAATGCAGTGGTGTAAAGCGCCGCCACTGGACTCCAGTGGAGACGTGTTCTCTGGAGTGACCAATCACGCTTCTCCGTCTGGAAATCCGATGGACGAGTCTGGGTTTGGTGGTTACCAGGAGACGGTACTTGTCTGACTGCATTGTGCCGAGTGTAAAGTTTGGTGGAGGGGGGATCATGGTGTGGGGTTGTTTTTCAGGAGTTGGGCTCGGCACCTTAGTTCCAGTGAAAGGAACTCTTAAAGATATTTTGGACAATTTCATGCTCCCAACTTAGTGGGAACAGTTTGGACATGGCCCCTTCCTGTTCCAACATGACTGCGCACCAATCAAGCCTTTCCTGAAGAGCTGAAGCTGTTATAGCTGCAAAGGGTGGGCCAACATCATATTAAACCCTATGGATTAAGAATGGGATCAATTTCATATGCGTGTGAAGCCAGACGACCGAATACTTTCTTTTGGAAATATAGTCCATAATGGCTTCCACTGATTTGGGAAGCTTTACACAAAAATTCCAGTTCCAGTTCTAAAATGTTCCAGCGACTTTGTGATTCCATTTCACAATAATAGCACTTACAGCTGTCTGGGGCAGATCTAGCAGGACAGAAATTTCACAAACTGACTTGTGGCAGATTTGGCGTTCTATGCCAGAGACATGTTTAAAATCATTGAACTCATCGGTACGACACACATACTGCCGGTGTTTGTCTATGGAGACTGCAAGGCTAATTAATTTTAGCCATCTGTTGGCAGTGGGTGTGGCAGCTGAACCCAGTAATTAGGAGGGCCGACTTTTGGCCATATATTCTGTATAGTGTTATAAAAATTATGACCAAAATAAAGTTTTAAATATAAAACATCATCTAATTTGTGAAATTCTCACAAGCATAATGAGCCCCTTTTAAAGAATAAGAAAATGTAGTGGTAAGAACACAAGTATTATTGTATAATTCAGCCTAGCCAGCTTCTGGATTAGTGCTTCATGATGAAAAAGGAATGCACTGTAGGTGACGGTTTAATTTACTGTACTGAATCAGTGCCTCCACTATATCACCCCTAACACGTCACTTGTTTATGTTACTTTGGGAGATAACTGGACCGTGAGTACAATGTTTCGTTCCACCCCATGTACCACATCTTATCTTATCTTATAAAGACATGTTTCTACCGTGTCCTGTACAGCTGTGCCATATACAGTTATACTCGTTTTAAGGTTCAATTGTGGGAAAATATACACTTTTTAACCTTTTACCTAAGCTTGATAAAACGCTGTCCCCCTATAAGTTACTAGCCCTTCGACTGGACACACTGCAGGCCCACGCGTTATCATCTGTACATATCAATAAACTATTGGAAATGGGCCGTTTAACCATCAGCACTACATCTGTGTTCACACTGTCCCTGTTCTCTCACCTCTGGTCTCTCTCTGTGTGCTGTTCTTCTCCAGAGGAACTCATTTTGGAGCTCATGTCTCCTACAGGTCACAGCTGAAAACAGAGAAGCAGAGCAGGACACACAGTTACTCCACTCCAGACTCAGTCTGGTTTATTTACACCGGCGTCATCAGCCTGTTTACGCACAGAGGAATATTAAAATCAGGTCAGAAGGTCAGTTCTGATAGCTAAAGACCCACTGACCTGATCTACAGCAGATTCATGTAATAATAAACTACAGCTCAGACTTAGACTCACCGTCTTTCTCTCCTGAACTGCTTTGTTTTCCTCTCTGCACAAAACGGAGCTGCTGAGTTTCACTTTCACTCAAACTGGTGTGAACTAGTTCGCTGAGCAGGAGGAAGGGTGGGGACATGCTTCACTCAAACGGTCTTTGAAAACAAGTTTCAAGTTCTGAGTGCTTTCCTGCCCCCTGCTGGTCACATTGTGCACTGTTAGTGTGTTCTGGTTAAAACATACTGCCATGACACAAATGCAATTCAAACGGTGTTTACAGTCTGTGTGTTCATCAAAACGTGAAGAAGTGTTCTTATTCATCTTTTTATTTTATAGGTGTACATGAATCAGTCCAACTTCAGCTCCGGAGGACTGGTGTGATGAGCCTGGAGCAATAGGAAGAGTCTAGAATGACCAGTAAACATTACAGCGGTAAAACAATTACATGCAGCCAAACTGGCATTATAAGCAGCGATGTACATGCAAATATAAATAGAATCTCTCAAACCCTTTCAGTGTGTATCCAATAGAAACGTCCTGTAAATAGATTTTAAACTAGTCACACGTCTGAAATCACAGGCTATCTAGCCAATGCTACCTGCTAGCCCTGCTAACCCTATAAAATGCGTTAATTGTTTAATTACGTCAGATTGGTTTACAGCCAATAAACACTGTCCTTCCAAAAGCGTCTTATGGCTGAACCTGATTATCATTATTATAACACAATTTCACAGCAGGGGGAATAAATCACAGCAGGGAGGGTCTGGGTTCGATTCCCCGGCCGGGTGACAGGGCGGTCCTCTCTGTGTGGAGTCTGCATGTTCTCCCCGTGTCTGCGTGGGTTCCTCCGGGTTCTCCTGTTTCCTCCCACAGTCCAAAGACATGCAGTCAGGATAGTTGGACGTGTTAAATTGCCCCTGGGTGTGAGTGACTGTCTGTGTCTGTCTGTCTGCCCTGCGATGGACTGGCGACCTGTCCAGGGTGTATCCTGCCTTCCGCCCGATGACCGCTTGGATAGGCTCCAGCACCCCCCACGACCCTGACGGAGAAGCGGCTTGAAAATGGATGGATGGATGGATGGATGGATGGATGGATGGTTGGGGAATAAATCAGGTCGTAGGGCTACTGAGAGAGTTCTATAGCAGTAAAACATATCTGTTAAAATGTTTAATACATTCTCCTCCCTCTAAAACTCCTGTAGTGCTGGTCTACAGCAACGTGTGATATGTGTGGTGTAGTAATTATCTGAACTTATTGCAAATGTCTTACAGGACTCCTGTGGAAATTCCTACAGATTTATGGTTGGATAGTGTGGTGAGTAACACCTGCCTTCTATGCTGTAGACTGGGGTTCAGTCCCCACCTGGAACCCAACACTATACCAGTGGTCAAGACTCCCAACACCACCTTCACCCACCTGTGAATTGTGTTAATTTACTGCAGATCTTCACCATAACGGCACTTTCAGCTTCAACCGCTCTGGACTAGTATTGTTTATTTAAATAGCTTATGCTACCTGCTAATGCTTCACACGCTGCAGATTAATTGATTTTATTTAAAGCGAAAACCAATCAGTTTACCTGGAGTATTCTCTCATAAGAGGTTTTAGAAGGAGAAGAAGAACTCTAGTAAATAAGACAGGAGAGTTTAGTGGTTGTTACTGAAAGTACACTTTAAACTGCTTTAGATTAGTGAATGTTTCCTTTTATAACGTTTTCTATCATTAAGATGAATGCTGATACTGCTTTGTTAACTTGAGTGTCACGACTGGCCCCTCCCACACATCCGTGTGCTTGTGTTTACTTCCCAATCATCCACGTTTTGCCCCCCTGTTTTCTTGACTCCGCCCCTGATAGTTGCCACCTGTGTCTTGTTTTGTCATTATCCCTGTTTGTGCTTAAGCCCTGTGTTTGCCCCTTGTGTTCGCTGGTCTTTGATGTGTTGATGTGATGTTTCATTTAGCTTGTATGTTTGATGTATGAGATTCTCGTGTGGTGTTGGTCTGTTTCCGTTTACCATGTCTAATTCCCGTTCGATCCGTGTTGGCTACACGACCCTGGACTGTTTTGACCTGTTATGACTTGTCTTCGTACATGCGTCCGCCTCCTCGTCGCTCCACAACGTTACAGTGAGCAGAAACAAAATAAATAAAACACATGGAGTGCTTTTTCCTTGGAGTGACTGTCATGTAAACCATTTAGGCATAGCCTTTGCTTTTCCTCTATTGTTAGTATTTAGTACTAATAGTAAGTGGTGTTCATTTTGCTCTTGTGCTGCTGTTTCCTCTCTGGTGTCAACCAGAGAAGGATGGGTTCCCCTTCTCAACCTCTCAAGGTTTCTCCCTGTTCCTCTTGGAGATTTTCCTTGCCGCTGTTTTCATTGGTGATGCTCATGTCTGCTTGGACCCGGATGTTTCTATAAAGCTGCTTTGTGACACCACCTGCTGTAAAAAGTGCCACATTTACAACATTTGGCAGACGCTTTTATCCAGAGTGACTCGGTTTGATCATTTTACACAGGTGGGTGAAGGTGGTGCTGGGAGTCTTGCCCAAGGACTCTTATTGGTATAGTGTAGGGTGCTGACCCAGGTGGGGGATTGAACCCTAGTCTACATTAACCAACCAATATATAAATAAACTTTGACTCGACGTGAAGACAACAAATGTTAATCCGTGCTGTTAGTTTAGCACAAACATCCATCCATCCATTTTCTAAGCCACTTTTCCCTCAGGGTCGTGGCAGCATGAACATACTATTAGAAATTTTATGAGCATTATTGTAGAGATGTTTTAGACCAAGTTTTGATATTTATGCCATCAGCTGAAGGCCCACCTGTAATGCTCATGGTTTTACATGTCAGTGCAGCTTCCGATGACAGAACGTCTGGAGACCTTAATCACCTTTATGTCTTCTAAATCGACCACATGCATTCTTGGCTCAATACTTTACCAAAGCCTTTACCAAATATGATGAATTCATCAAACAGCCTGGGCAATATGCCTGCTTTATTTCTTGCTATTCCTTGGAAGAAAAAACAACAACAAAAACCACTTTATTCCTCTAATCATTCCAATAATGTCCAGTGCAGCAGAGTACAGAGTCAGCTTCGGTTAAAAAGGTTCATGATTTACTAGTTGCCTCGTAAATCAGGGACTGCTGGATTTGAGTGCCACTTCCAATACAACAAAATATATTTTGATGTACAGTCATGGAGGCAGTCGTGGGCTGGAGGGTAGGGAACCAGCCCTGTGACCGGAAGGCTCAACTGCTCCCCGGGCGCCGTGGATAGGGCTGCCCACCGCTCCAGGCAAGTGTGCCCACTGCCCCCTAGTGTGTGTGTGTTCACTAGTGTGTCTGTGGGTGTTTCACTGCATGGATGGGATTCCACAGTGTGCAGACACAGAGACCAAAAGTTCTCAATTCTAAAAAATGTACGGCTGTGACAACCCGGATTGTTTCTTGTCTGGTTTAGATTCGACAGTTTGCTTCAAAGCGTTTGTGTAAATGGGGAGTTTGTAAAGTGAAATATGGTGTCCCACAAGGTTTTTTGGGGCCCATACTGCTTTCCCTTTATTTACAGGCCCTGTGACACATCATTTAACACAATGTTTACTATCCATTTAAGGCTAATGATACCCCATTATATACATCAGCTCAGCCAGACTGGGTGAAGCAGTTATATGTGCCTATGTGAGTCTTGATAACCAGGAATTCTCTTCCAATAAACTCATATAAAACATACGTATTGCTGTGCGACCCTATGTAGTGTTGCAGACTTTATTCTTGACCTAAATAGTTTTCATGTGCAACCAAAATCTACAACCATAGTGTAAGCCTGGATGAGAGTTTATCTCTGATTGTATCACTTGTGAAGCATAATGAAGACAGGATAGCCCATCAATATGCTGAGAAATTAGTTCATGCTTTCATAACTACCACATTAGACTAACGCAGTGTGTTACTGACTGGTTGACTTGTAGCAGCCCATATGTGAACCAGGAGAAGAAAGTCTGAGCATATTGCATCATTTTGCCTGGCTTATCTTGCCATGGTTGAAGTACTGTGGTGTTATAGTGCACCCAGAACTTCTTACTTAGCTGACTCTTACTTACTCAATACGAGTTACCTACAAAATATCGTTCACTGGTGACAAGAACATGTACAAGGTAGAGGACAACAACGTAATGATTGTGCCAGCTATAGTGTTTAATGTGTGTTGTTATATATTAAGAGATTATGCACATGCCATCCAAATCCAAGAGCAACGCTGGAGAAAAGCCAAAACACTGAAATGCACACGGAAAACCTTAAACATCAATGATGGTACAAGTTAAGGTGGCCAGAAAAAAGGAGAAGCAGTCAGATCTCAGCTGTGAGATACTTCACTGCATTTGTAGAACAACCTCACTAACACTTAAAGCAAGACCTACAGTCACATGTGATACTATAGCATGGGAAAGCATTATCTACAAAACCATCTGCAGTTTGTTGATAAAACTATTCCAATCTGTGATGTATCATACAGTGTTACATTAAATTAAGAAACAGTTTATTAACACATTAAACAAATTGGGAAGCTGTGCAAAAAGTAAATAAAAACAAACTGTAATGACATGCAGATCATTATGCAAAACCCTATATTTAAGTGAAAATAGTACAAAGACAACATCAATCAAATGCAATACAAAGACAATCAAATGGTGAAACAGAGAAAAAGTTGTTTTTCGAAAACGTATATGCCCCTTTATATAATATTTGCCACAATCAAATAGAGCAACAATTCAAGAATAACATTTTTCAATATTATGTCTCATACCATCATTAAAAGACTGCATTAAAAACAGACATGGTCCTGTAGTGGAAATCACTGCATGGGCTCAGAAACACTTCTGAAAACCACTGACTGTGAACACAGTTCATCACTGCATCCACAAATGAAAACATGCTGCATATATTACTGTCCGCTCTCTGTCCTTTCACTGTCCGCTCACTGTCCTCTCTCTGTCCGCTCACTGTCCTCTCACTGTACTCTCACTATCCTCTCACTGTCCTCTCTCTGTCCTCTCTCTGTCCTCTCACTGTCCTCTCACTGTCCTCTCTCTGTCCTCTCACTGTCCACTCTCTGTCCTCTCACTGTCCTTTCACTGTCTGCTCACTGTCCTCTCTCTGTCCGCTCACTGTCCTCTCACTTTCCTCTCTCTGTCCTCTCACTGTCCTCTCACTATCCTCTCACTGTCCTCTCTCTGTCCTCTCACTGTCCTCTCACTTTCCTCTCTCTGTCCTCTCACTGTCCTCTCACTATCCTCTCACTGTCCTCTCTCTGTCCTCTCACTATCCTCTCACTGTCCTCTCTGTCCTCTCACTGTCCACTCTCTGTCCTCTCACTGTCCGCTCACTGTCCTCTGTCTGTCCTCTCACTGTCCGCTCACTGTCCTCTGTCTGTCCTCTCACTGTCCGCTCACTGTCCTCTGTCTGTCCTCTCACTTTCCGCTCACTGTCCTCTCTCTGTCCACTCTCTGAAAGCCACAAGCCCCCTGCCCCCCCTTATCCTTACCGACACCCCCATCACCACTGTGGACTGTTACCGGTTCCTTGGCACCACCATCACCCAGGACCTCAAGTGGGAGCTGAACATCAGCTCCCTCATCAAGAAGGCCTAGCAGAGGATGTACTTTCTGCGGCAGCTGAGGAAAGCCAAACTGCCGGCCCAGCTGATGGTACAGTTCTACACGGCCATCATCGAGTCCATCTTCAGCTCCTCCATCACAGTGTGATATACTGGGGCCACTGCCAGGGACAGACAAAGGCTGCAGCGCATTGTGCGCTCCGCTGAGAAGGTGATAGGCTGCAGCCTCCCATCTCTCCAAGACCTGTACATCTCCAGGACTGTGGGGAGAGAGGATCGGATTATAGCAGACCCTTCTCACCCTGCACACGGACTATTTGAACCACTCCCCTCGGGCAGGAGGCTTCGGACCAGAACCTCCCGCCACAGGAACAGTTTCATCCCCTCTGCCATTGGACTCAAGAACAATATATAATCACGTCACTTACCTCTTTATAACCCTGCCTTGGTCACTTTACTTGAATTGCACTACTCCACCTGCACTGTTGTATATAGTACTGTTGTACATGTCTTTTGTATTTTTATTTTTATTCATTCTACCTATATATTTGACACTGTCAATCACAAGATTCTTCTGTCTATCCTTTCTGGCCTTGGCATTTCAGGAACAGCATGGAAGTGTTTTGAGTCCTACCTAGAGGGGCGCTCCTACCAGGTAACATGGTGGGGCTCAACATCCACTCCATGCAACCTCTCCACTGGTGTTCCTCAAGGTTCAGTTCTGGGTCCTCTCCTATTTTCTCTCTATACCCGCTCACTCGGACATGTTATTTCTTCTCATGGCTTTTCATATCACTGCTATGCTGATGACACACAACTCATCCTTTCTTTTCCTCCTAATGACACACAGGTCTCGACTCGGATCGCAGCATGTCTGGCAGACGTTGCATCGTGGATGACAACCCACCACCTCAAGCTGAACCCAAGCAAGACGGAGATGCTTTACATCCCGGGATCTTCTGGTATTCGGTGTGATCTCTCAATTCCCTTTGAGAACACCCTGATTACTCCATCTACAGAAGCTCGTAGTCTTGGGGTAGTTGTAGATGACCAGCTCTCTTTCACGGCTCATGTTGCTAACCTGACTCGGTCATGCAGATTTCTCCTTTACAACATCCGGAGAATTCGACCTTTTATCTCTAGAGAGGCCACACAGGTACTCGTTCAGTCTTTAGTCATTTCTAGACTAGATTACTGTAACTCCCTTCTGGCTGGTCTTCCAATGCGTACCATCAGGCCCCTGCAACTGATCCAGAACGCTGCAGCTCGACTCGTCTTCAACCTTCCTAAACTCAGCCATGTCACTCCACTGCTGCGTTCCCTTCACTGGCTTCCTGTAGCAGCTCGCATCAGATATAAAACCCTGATGTTGGCCTACAAAGCCAAAAATGGTCCAGCTCCTTCCTACGTGAGATCGATGGTGAAAGCTAGATCCGTACCCAGAGACCTCCGTGCTTCAAGTACGGCTCGACTTGACCCACCTTGCTGGTTTTTTGCTGCAGATCGCAAGGAAAACATGCCTCCAGACTGTTCTCTATCCTGGCACCAAGGTGGTGGAATAAACTTCCCCTAAGTGTCCGAACAGCAGAATCACTTGCTGTCTTTAAACGACGTCTGAAGACCCATCTCTTTACACTACACTTATCTAATCACTAACACTGTCTACTAAAGATCTTCACCTCTTTTATTGTTCACTATATTACAAACTTTTTTTCAGCAGGTTTAGTGTTGTGTAGACTCCGTGTTGAGTTGTAGGTATTTTTCTACTTGTTGTACTTGTTTCAGGTCTCAATGCATAAATAACTTCAGGTAGCAATTTAGAGCAAAGCTCTTTAAAATTATGTCGACCTTTATTAACATGAGATATTCTGAAGTAATGACAAGCACTTTTGTAAGTCGCTCTGGATAAGAGCGTCTGCTAAATGCCATAAATGTAAATGTAAATTTGCATAGAGTATTTATTTATGTGGACTTAATTTTGCATGCCTAGTACTACTTGTTTTTATGTTGCACCTTCATGCTGAAGCAAATTCCTAGTCTGTGAATCCTGTTCATTGACAATGGCAATAAAACTTCTTCTGATTCTGATTCTGATTCTTCTGATTCTGATTCTGATTGCTCTGAATCTTCTGATTCTGATTCTTCTGATTCTTCTGATTCTGATTCTTCTGATTCTGATGGCTCTGATTCTTCTGATTCTGATTCTTCTGATTCTGATTCTTCTGATTCTAATTCTGATTCTTCTGATTCTGATTCTGATTCTTCTGATTCTGATTCCTCTGATTCTGATTCTGATTCTTCTGATTCTTCTGATTCTGATTCTTCTGATTCTGATTCTGATTCTTCTGATTCTGATTCTGATTCTTCTGATTCTTCTGATATATGAGGCGATGGTTCACAAACAGACTTTGGACATTCACGTCCTGCAGTGATACAAAAGAATATAAAAATATTCTACGTACACAGGATTCACACTACAGGTGTTTATATCCGCATTCAGTTAGTTTTATATTAAATGAGCTTAAATCCGGAAAACCTGCCGCGCCGATTGCAGCGCTGCGCGCGGGGACTCTTATTTTGAAACTGGTCATATGAGTCCGGCGCAGCTGCTGCTGAGGTCACGGCGCTGCTGGTCACGTGTCCTCCATACAGCGTGGAGCTGCTCCGCTGATTATCGGTTATTGATCATCGCTTTCAGTTTCTGATCTCCGCTTTTTGAGATATCGATTAGAGCAGAGCGCCCCTTCCTCCGCGCGCGCGCCCGCTGAGCTACGTCATCGTCCTGCTCTTCCTCCTCCGAGTCTTCGTCATGTCTGCGGTGCAGAGGATGAAGGTGGCGAACGAGAAGCACAGCAAGAGCATCACGCAGCGCGGACACGTCCAGAAGACCGCGGTACTCAGAGACCCTCACCGCAGGCTGATCGATCAGGCTGATCGGTTACACGCTGATAGATTATACACTGATCGATCAGGCTGATCGGTTACACACTGATAGATTATACACTGATCGATCAGGCTGATCGGTTACACGCTGATAGATTATACACTGATCGATCAGACTGATAGATTATGCACTGATAGATTATACACTGATATATTATACACTGATCAATCAGACTGATAGATTATACCCTGATAGATTATGTACTGATAGATTATACCCTGATAGATTATGTACTGATAGATTATGCACTGATAGATTATGCGCTGATAGATTATACGCTGATAGATTATGCGCTGATAGATTATGCGCTGATAGATTATACGCTGATAGATTATGCGCTGATAGATTATACGCTGATAGATTATGCGCTGATAGATTATACGCTGATAGATTATGCGCTGATAGATTATACGCTGATAGGTTATGCGCTGATCGGTTATGCGCTGATCGATTATACGCTGATAGATTATGCGCTGATAGATTATGCGCTGATAGATTATACGCTGATAGATTATGCGCTGATAGATTATACGCTGATAGATTATGCGCTGATAGATTATACGCTGATAGGTTATGCGCTGATCGGTTATGCGCTGATCGATTATACGCTGATAGATTATGCGCTGATAGATTATACGCTGATAGATTATGCGCTGATAGATTATGCGATGATAGATTATGCGCCGATTGATTATGCACCGATAGATTATGCGCTGATAGATTATACGCTGATAGATTATACCCTGATAGATTATGTACTGATAGATTATACCCTGATAGATTATGTACTGATAGATTATGCACTGATAGATTATACGCTGATAGATTATGCGCTGATAGATTATGCGCTGATAGATTATACGCTGATAGATTATGCGCTGATAGATTATACGCTGATAGATTATGCGCTGATAGATTATACGCTGATAGATTATGCGCTGATAGATTATACGCTGATAGGTTATGCGCTGATCGGTTATGCGCTGATCGATTATGCGCTGATAGATTATGCGCTGATAGATTATACGCTGATAGATTATGCGCTGATAGATTATGCGATGATAGATTATGCGCCGATTGATTATGCACTGATAGATTATGCACTGATAGATTATACACTGATAGATTATGCACTGATAGATTATATATTGATAGATTATACACTGATCGATCACAGAGGAGACACAGCTCACTCAGTAACACGCTATTGCTGTTTTGAAGGGGAACTCCACCAGCTTTCCAAAATTCACTGCATTTCTCAGAGATTCAGAGGGTTCGGTGTGAACTGGTCCAGACGTCTTTACAGTGGTGGTGATAGGAACCAGGCGTCGCCATGACTACAACACAGATATAGACACTTTATTTACCATCCAGAACCACCAGAGAACCTACACAAGTCTTCTGAGCTTATATGGAATGTTGATGATGGAAAACAGTGGAAAATCTGGAATAATGAGTTTTCTTTGGGGACTATTTTGCCGCACAGCGCCCTGCATGTCTCCCTCCACCATGAATGGAGTTGAAGTTCTCTAAACTCTCATAAAACAGCGTCTCAGTCATCAGGCAGTGAATTCAGAACCAGTTCATGTAGGAACTTTCTGTAGGAGCTTTTAGAGGGACGTCTGGTTCCTATCACCACCACTGTGAGGAGCTTTTAGAGGGGGACGTATGGTTCCCATCAACACCACTGTGAGGAGCTTTTAGAGGGAAGTCTGGTTCCCATCACCACCACTGTGAGGAGCTTTTAGAGGGGGACGTCTGGTTCCCATCACCACCAATGTGAGGAGCTCTGACTCGGTCAGTTTATCTAGAACACCAAACCCCTCAGAACCGCTCTGTCTACATCTCAACCAGTTAATTTTGCAGGGAATTTTGGGAAATGGGTGGACTTTCGCTTTTAAAGAGGAATAGCAACAGTGTTCCCAGCTGACTCTGACAGTAGAGTGTAGAAATACAATGAAATTGAGGCTTGAAGTGATTTTAAACAGAATAACATTGTTACAGAGCTGTGAAGAGTCACACACACCTGCCTCAATGTAATGAGCACAGCTTTTACACCAGCGAACAGTACACGAACAGTAAGTGTTTACACGAACAGTAGCCGCCTAAGCTTGGCGCTCATCAGCGTCTTTTAACAGACTTGGGCTGAAGTAAAGTATAAAATATGGCCGTGTGAAAGTTATGGCACCTTTTATTTCCCCCGTGTGTTAAATCTAGTGAATAAACAGCAGTTGTGTGGTAAGACGTGCGGAGGTGAGTCTCTGTAGAGGGTGTGTGTTCACTGACCCTAACCCTGACCCTAACCCTGACCCTGACCTTGACCCTGACCCTAACCCTGACCCTGACCCTGACCCTGACCCTAACCCTGACCCTGACCCTAACCCTGACCCTGACCCTAACCTTGATCCTAACCCTGACCCTGACCCTGACCCTAACCTTGATTCTAACCCTGACCCTAACCCTGACCCTGACCCTAACCTTGATCCTAACCCTGAACCTAACCCTGACCCTAACCTTGATCCTAACCCTGACCCTGACCCTAACCTTGATCCTAACCCTGAACCTAACCCTGACCCTAACCTTGATCCTAACCCTGACCCTGACCCTAACCTTGATCCTAACCCTGAACCTAACCCTGACCCTAACCTTGATCCTAACCCTGACCCTGACCCTAACCTTGATCCTAACCCTGAACCTAACCCTGACCCTAACCTTGATCCTAACCCTAACCCTGACCCTAACCTTGATCCTAACCCTGACCCTAACCCTGACCCTAACCTTGATCCTAACCCTAACCCTGACCCTAACCTTGATCCTAACCCTGATCCTAACCCTGACCCTGACCTTGATCCTAACCCTGACCCTGACCGTAACCCTAACCCTGACCCTAACCCTGATCCTAACCCTAACCCTGACCCTAACCTTGATCCTAACCCTGATCCTAAACCTAACCCTGACCCTAACCTTGATCCTAACCCTAACCCTGACCCTGACCTTGATCCTAACCCTAACCCTGACCCTGACCTTGATCCTAACCCTAACCCTGACCCTGACCCTAACCTTGATCCTAACCCTGATTCTAACCCTAACCCTGATCCTAACCTTGATCCTAACCCTAACCCTGACCCTGACCTTGATCCTAACCCTAACCCTGACCCTGACCCTAACCTTGATCCTAACCCTGATCCTAACCCTAACCCTGACCCTGACCTTGATCCTAACCCTGACCCTGACCGTAACCCTAACCCTGACCCTAACCCTGATCCTAACCCTAACCCTGACCCTAACCTTGATCCTAACCCTGATCCTAAACCTAACCCTGACCCTAACCTTGATCCTAACCCTAACCCTGACCCTGACCTTGATCCTAACCCTAACCCTGACCCTGACCTTGATCCTAACCCTAACCCTGACCCTGACCCTAACCTTGATCCTAACCCTGATTCTAACCCTAACCCTGATCCTAACCTTGATCCTAACCCTAACCCTGACCCTGACCTTGATCCTAACCCTAACCCTGACCCTGACCCTAACCTTGATCCTAACCCTGATCCTAACCCTAACCCTGACCCTAACCTTGATCCTAACCCTAACCCTGACCCTGACCTTGATCCTAACCCTAACCCTAACCCTGACCCTAACCTTGATCCTAACGCTGACCCTGACCCTAACCCTGACCCTGACCCTGACCCTGACCCTAACCTTGATCCTAACCCTGATCCTAAACCTAACCCTGACCCTGACCTTGATCCTAACCCTGACCCTAACCTTGATCCTAATGCTGACTCTAACCCTGACCCTGACCCGAACCTTGACCCTAACCCTGACCCTGACCCTGCCTCTAACCCTGACCCTAACCCTGACCCTAACCCTAACCCTAACCCTGACCCTGACCCTAACCCTGATCCTGACCCTGACCCTGACCCTAACACACTCAGGACATCAGTAATGGTGTGGGATCCGGCCGGGTGCCCGAGCGCCCGCGGCTGTGTGTGTGCGCTGTGCCCGGCTGGGCGGTGAGGTAACGGTGTCTGAGCTGTTCTGTGCTGGTGTGTGTTCTCAGCGGGTGGTCAGTGAGGAGAAGTCTCCGGTGGGGCCGTGGCTGCTCGCGCTCTTCGTGTTCGTGGTGTGTGGCTCAGGTGAGTGTGACGTCATCGTTACCCGGGTCACGTGGTGTGTCTGAAGTTGCTTTTTCAGCTATAAATGTGGACTAAACTCCATCAGCAGAGCTAAAAGCTTAAAGGGAAACTCCACCTGTTTTCCATAATTCCTCCGTAACGAGTGTGTGGGGTGGAAACGGAGCGGTTCAGAGCGGTGTGGTGGGAATCTCTCTGTTCTATATAAACTTACCCAGTCAGAACTGTTCACAGTGGTGGTGATAGGAACCAGACCTGTCAGTGGGGTGTTCAGTGTGTAGGTGGGGTGCTCAGTGTGTAGGTGGCGTGCTCAGCGTGTCAGTGCGGTGCTCAGCATGTCAGTGGAGTGTTTAGCATGTCAGTGGGGTCCTCAGCGTATCAGTGGGTGCTCAGGGTGTCAGTGGGGTGCTCAGGGTGTCAGTGGGGTGCTCAGTGTGTCAGTGGGGTGTTCAGGGTGTCAGTGGGGTGTTCAGTGTGTCGGTGGGGTGCTCAGTGTGTCGGTGGGGTGCTCAGTGTGTAGGTGGCGTGCTCAGCATGTCAGTGGGGTGCTCAGCGTGTCAGTGGGGTGTTCAGGGTGTCAGTGGGGTGTTCAGTGTGTCGGTGGGGTGCTCAGTGTGTCGCTCAGCGTGTCAGTGGGGTGTTCAGGGTGTCAGTGGGGTGTTCAGTGTGTCGGTGGGGTGCTCAGTGTGTCGGTGGGGTGCTCAGTGTGTAGGTGGGGTGCTCAGTGTGTAGGTGGCGTGCTCAGCATGTCAGTGGGGTGCTCAGCGTGTCAGTGGGGTGTTCAGGGTGTCAGTGGGGTGTTCAGTGTGTGGGTGGGGTGCTCAGTGTGTCGCTCAGCGTGTCAGTGGGGTGTTCAGGGTGTCAGTGGGGTGTTCAGTGTGTCGGTGGGGTGCTCAGTGTGTCAGTGGGGTGTTCAGTGTGTCAGTGGGGTGTTCAGGGTGTCAGTGGGGTGTTCAGGGTGTCAGTGGGGTGCTCAGTGTGTCAGTGGAGTGCTCAGGGTGTCAGTGGAGTGCTCAGGGTGTCAGTGGGGTGCTCAGTGTGTCAGTGGGGTGTTCAGGGTGTCAGTGGGGTGTTCAGTGTGTCGGTGGGGTGCTCAGTGTGTCGGTGGGGTGCTCAGTGTGTAGGTGGGGTGCTCAGTGTGTAGGTGGCGTGCTCAGCATGTCAGTGGGGTGCTCAGCGTGTCAGTGGGGTGTTCAGGGTGTCAGTGGGGTGTTCAGTGTGTCGGTGGGGTGCTCAGTGTGTCGCTCAGCGTGTCAGTGGGGTGTTCAGGGTGTCAGTGGGGTGTTCAGTGTGTCGGTGGGGTGCTCAGTGTGTCGGTGGGGTGCTCAGTGTGTAGGTGGGGTGCTCAGTGTGTAGGTGGCGTGCTCAGCATGTCAGTGGGGTGCTCAGCGTGTCAGTGGGGTGTTCAGGGTGTCGGTGGGGTGTTCAGTGTGTCGGTGGGGTGCTCAGTGTGTCGCTCAGCGTGTCAGTGGGGTGTTCAGTGTGTCAGTGGGGTGTTCAGTGTGTCGGTGGGGTGCTCAGTGTGTCAGTGGGGTGTTCAGTGTGTCAGTGGGGTGTTCAGGGTGTCAGTGGAGTGCTCAGGGTGTCAGTGGGGTGCTCAGTGTGTCAGTGGAGTGCTCAGGGTGTCAGTGGAGTGCTCAGGGTGTCAGTGGGGTGTTCAGTGTGTCAGTGAGGTGCTCAGTGTGTCAGTGGGGTGCTCAGGGTGTCGGTGGGGTGCTCAGTGTGTCGGTGGGGTGCTCAGTGTGTCAGTGGGGTGTTCAGTGTGTCAGTGGGGTGCTCAGGGTGTCAGTGGGGTGCTCATCGTGTCGGTGGGGTGCTCAGCATGTCAGTGGGGTGCTCAGCGTGTCAGTGGGGTGTTCAGGGTGTCAGTGGGGTGTTCAGTGTGTCGGTGGGGTGCTCAGTGTGTCGCTCAGCGTGTCAGTGGGGTGTTCAGGGTGTCAGTGGGGTGTTCAGTGTGTCAGTGGGGTGCTCAGTGTGTCAGTGGAGTGCTCAGGGTGTCAGTGGGGT
>NC_051219.1:916847-954347 GCF_015220715.1 Pygocentrus nattereri
GGTATTAATCTGGGACAGTGTGTTGGGTATTAATACGGGACAGTGTTGAGTATTGATACGGCACAGTGTGTTGAGCATTGATATGGGACAGCGTTGAGTATTGATATGGGACAGCGTTGAGTATTGATATGGCACAGCGTTGGGTATTAATATGGGACAGTGTTGAGTATTCATATGGGACAATGTTGAGTATTGATATGGCACAGTGTGTTGAGTATTGATATGGGACAGTGTTGAGTATTAATATGGGACAGTGTGTTGGGTATTAATATGGGACAGTGTGTTGGGTATTAATATGGGACAGTGTGTTGGGTATTGATATGGGACAGTGTTGAGTATTGATATGGCACAGTGTGTTGAGTATTGATACGGCACAGTGTTGAGTATTGATACGGCACAGTGTTGAGTATTGATACGGGGCAGTGTTGAGTATTAATATGGCACAGTGTGTTGAGTATTAATATGGCACTGTGTGTTGAGTATTGATATGGGACAGTGTGTTTGGTATTAATCTGGGACAGTGTGTTGGGTATTAATCTGGGACAGTGTGTTGGGTATTAATATGGGACAGTGTTGAGTATTAATATGGGACAGTGTTGAGTATTAATATGGGACAGTGTTGAGTATTGATATGGCACAGTGTGTTGGGTATTGATATGGCACAGTGTTGAGTATTAATATGGGACAGTGTTGAGTATTGATATGGCACAGTGTGTTGGGTATTAATATGGGACTGTTGAGTATTAATATGGGACAGTGTGTTGGGTATTAATACGGGACAGTGTTGAGTATTAATATGGGACAGTGTTGAGTATTGATATGGCACAGTGTGTTGGGTATTAATATGGCACAGTGTTGAGTATTAATATGGGACAGTGTTGAGTATTGATATGGCACAGTGTGTTGGGTATTAATATGGGACTGTTGAGTATTAATATGGGACAGTGTGTTGGGTATTAATATGGGACAGTGTTGAGTATTGATATGGGACAGTGTTGAGTATTGATATGGGACAGTGTTGAGTATTGATATGGCACAGTGTGTTTCGTATTAATATGGGACAGTGTTGAGTATTGATATGGGACAGTGTTGGGTATTAATATGGGACAGTGTGTTGAGTATTGATATGGGACAGTGTGTTTGGTATTAATCTGGGACAGTGTGTTGGATATTAATCTGGGACAGTGTGTTGGGTATTAATATGGGACAGTGTTGAGTATTAATATGGGACAGTGTTGAGTATTAATACGGGACAGTGTTGAGTATTGATATGGCACAGTGTGTTGGGTATTGATATGGGACAGTGTTGAGTATTCATATGGGACAGTGTGTTGGGTATTAATCTGGGACAGTGTGTTGGGTATTAATATGGGACAGTGTGTTGGGTATTAATATGGGACAGTGTTTCGTATTAATATGGGACAGTGTTGAGTATTAATATGGGACAGTGTTGAGTATTGATATGGCACAGTGTGTTGGGTATTGATATGGGACAGTGTTGAGTATTGATATGGCACAGTGTGTTGGCTATTTATATGGGACTGTTGAGTATTAATATGGGACAGTGTGTTGGGTATTAATATGGGACAGTGTTGGGTATTGATATGGGACAGTGTTGAGTATTGATATGGGACAGTGTTGAGTATTAATATGGGACAGTGTTGAGTATTGATATGGCACAGTGTGTTTCGTATTAATATGGGACAGTGTTGAGTATTGAAATGGGACAGTGTTGGGTATTAAAATGGGACAGTGTGTTGAGTATTGATATGGGACAGTGTTGAGTATTGATATGGGACAGTGTTGAGTATTGATATGGGACAGTGTGTTGGGTTTTGATATGGGACAGTGTGTTGAGTATTGATATGGGACAGTGTTGAGTATTGATATGGGACAGTGTTGAGTATTGACATGGGACAGTGTGTTGGGTATTGATATGGGACAGTGTTGAGTATTAATATGGGACAGCGTTTTGGTTTCAATATGGAACAATGTGTCTGTAGTAATATGGAACAGTGTTATGGGTAGTATAAATTCTAGATTGGGTAGTACGATGTCTGACAGTCTGTTGAGATAGTATAATATCTGACAATGTTTTGGGTAGTATAGTGTCTGGTGGTGTGTGTGGAAGTATATTGTGTGACAGTGTTGGGTAGTATAATGTCTTACAGCATGTCAGTAATTAATATGTTACAGGGTGTTGGGTACAACAATGTTTGACTAATGTCTGACAGTGTGTTCAGTAGTATAGTATGCAACATGGTGGTATAGCGTGTGACTTTGTGTCGGGTGGTATAGCGTGTGACAGCGTGTCGGTCGGTATAGCGTGTGACAGCGTGTCGGGCGGTATAGCGTGTGACAGCGTGTCGGGTGGTATAGCGTGTGACAGCGTGTCGGTCGGTATAGCGTGTGACAGCGTGTCGGGCGGTATAGCGTGTGACAGCGTGTCGGGTGGTATAACGTGTGACAGCGTGTCGGGTGGTATAACGTGTGACAGCGTGTCGGGTGGTATAACGTGTGACAGCGTGTCGGGTGGTATAGCGTTTGACAGCGTGTCGGGTGGTATAGCGTGTGACAGCGTGTCGGGTGGTATAGCGTGTGACAGCGTGTCGGGTGGTATAGCGTGTGACAGCGTGTCGGGTGGTATAGTGTGTGACAGCGTGTCGGGTGGTATAGTGTGTGACAGCGTGTCGGGTGGTATAGCGTGTGACAGTGTGTCGGGTGGTATAGCGTGTGACAGTGTGTCGGGTGGTATAACGTTTGACAGTGTGTCGGGTGGTATAGTGTGTGACAGCGTGTCGGGTGGTATAGCGTGTGACAGTGTGTCGGGGTGGTATAGTGTGTGACAGTGTGTCGGGTGGTATAACGTTTGACAGTGTGTCGGGTGGTATAGCGTGTGACAGTGTGTCGGGTGGTATAACGTTTGACAGCGTGTCGGGTGGTATAGCGTGTGACAGCGTGTCGGGTGGTATAACGTTTGACAGTGTGTCGGGTGGTATAGTGTGTGACAGTGTGTCGGGTGGTATAACGTTTGACAGTGTGTCGGGTGGTATAGTGTGTGACAGTGTGTCGGGTGGTATAACGTTTGACAGTGTGTCGGGTGGTATAGTGTGTGACAGCGTGTCGGGTGGTATAACGTTTGACAGCGTGTCGGGTGGTATAGCGTGTGACAGCGTGTCGGGTGGTATAGCGTTTGACAGTGTGTCGGGTGGTATAGTGTGTGACAGCGTGTCGGGTGGTATAACGTTTGACAGTGTGTCGGGTGGTATAGTGTGTGACAGCGTGTCGGGTGGTATAGCGTGTGACAGCGTGTCGGGTGGTATAGTGTGTGACAGCGTGTCGCGTGGTATAACGTTTGACAGTGTGTCGGGTGGTATAGTGTGTGACAGCGTGTCGGGTGGTATAGCGTGTGACAGCGTGTCGGGTGGTATAGCGTGTGACAGCGTGTCGGGTGGTATAGCGTGTGACAGCGTGTCGGGTGGTATAGCGTGTGACAGCGTGTCGGGTGGTATAGCGTGACAGCGTGTCGGGTGGTATAGCGTGTGACAGCGTGTCGGGTTAATAGTGAGTGGAAGTGTAAGGGAGGGTGTTTCTGATAAAGTGGCCAGTGAGTGGAAGCGTAAGGGAGGTGTTTCTGATAAAGTGGCCAGTGAGTGGAAGCGTAAGGGAGGTGTTTCTGATAAAGTGGCCAGTGAGTGGAAGTGTAAGGGAGGTGTTTCTAATAAAGTGGCCAGTGAGTGGAAGTGTAAGGGAGGGTGTTTCTGATAAAGTGGCCAGTGAGTGGAAGTGTAAGGGAGGTGTTTCTAATAAAGTGGCCAGTGAGTGGAAGTGTAAGGGAGGGTGTTTCTGATAAAGTGGCCAGTGAGTGGAAGTGTAAGGGAGGGTGTTTCTGATAAAGTGGCCAGTGAGTGGAAGTGTAAGGGAGGGTGTTTCTGATAAAGTGGCCAGTGAGTGGATATTTTGTTCATGTGGTCCGTAAACGTTTATTAACTCAGATAAACGCTGAGATCACATTAAATACGAATGACAGAATACAGTAAATACTGTATTACATAGTTATTAAACAGTTAATACAGTGTCTCTCTGTCTCTGTCTCACTTCTCTTTCCCTTCTCTCATCTCCTCACTCTCTCTTTCTCTCTCTCTCTCTCTCACTTTTCTTTATTTCCTCTCATCTTTTCACTCTCTGTTCTCTCTCCTCTCTCTCTCTTCTCTCTCCTCTCTCTTTCTCTCTCTCTTCATCTCTCTCACTTTTCTTTATTTCCTCTCATCTTTTCACTCTCTGTTCTCTCTCCTCTCTCTTCTCTCTCCTCTCTCTTTCTCTCTCTCTTCATCTCTCTCACTTTTCTTTATTTCCTCTCATCTTTTCACTCTCTGTTCTCTCTCTCTCTCTCTCTCTCTCTCTCTCTCTCTCTCTCTCTCTCCTCTCTCCTCTCTCTTCTCTTTCTCTCTCTCTCTCTCTCTCTCTCTCTCTCTCCCTCTCCTTCTCTCTTCATCTCTCTCACTTTTCTTTATTTACTCTCATCTTCTCACTCTCTGTTCTCTCTCTCTCCTCTCTCTCCCTCTCTCTCTCTCTCTCTCACTCTCGCCTTCTCTCTTCCTCTCTCTCACTTTTCTTTATTTCCTCTCATCTTCTCACTCTCTCTGTCTCTTCCACTTTTCTCTATCCCCTTTCTATTTCTTTCTCTCTACTGTGGTAACTAGGCAACAGAGAGTGATGGGAGAGAGTGTGATTCAGAATCCGGGGGGAGGCTTATAAACCCACATTATAATAACTCACACTCTCTCTCACTCACACACACACACACACACACACACACACACACACACACACACACACACACAGACACACTCACACTCTCTCTCACTCACACACACACTCTCACACACTCACACACACACACACACACTCTCACTCACACACACACTCACACACACACACTCACACACACACACACGCACTCTCACTCACACACACAGTCACACACACACACACACTCTCACACTCACACTCTCACACTCACACACACACACTCACATACAGACACACTCACACTCTCTCTCACTCACACACACACTCTCACACACTCACACACACGCACTCTCACTCACACACACACTCTCACACACTCACACACACACACACACACGCACTCTCACTCACACACACAGTCACACACACACTCTCACACTCACACACACTCTCACACTCACACACACTCACACACGCACTCTCATTCACACACACACTCTCACACACGCACTCACACACACACACTCGCACTCACAGTCACACACACACTCTCACACACACACACACACACACTCTCACACACACACTCACATACAGACACACTCACACACTCTCACACACACACTCACACACTCTCACACACACACACTCACATACAGACACACACTCTCACTCACACACGCACTCTCACTCACACACACACTCACACACACACACACACTCACACACACACACACTCACACACACACTCTCACACACACACACTCACACACACTCACATACAGACACACTCACACTCTCTCTCACTCACACTCTCACACACACACTCACACACGCACACTCTCACACACTCACATACAGACACACTCACATACAGACACAGTCTCACACACTCACACACTCTCACTCACACACACTCACACTCTCTCTCACTCACACACACACTCACACACATACACTCACACACACTCACACGCACTCACACACACTCACACACACACACACTCACATACAGACACACTCACACACACACACACACACACTCACATACAAACACACAAACACACTAACTCACATACAGACACAGACACACTCACTCACACACGCTCTCACACGCACACACACATACAAACACACTCACACACTCACTCACATACAGACACACACTCACTCACATACAGACACACACACACAGTCTCACACACTCTCACACACTCACACACACACTCACATACAGACACACACACACACTCACACACACACTCACATACAGACACACACACACTCACTCACACACACAAACACACACACTCACATACAGACACACTCACACACTCTCACTCACACACTCTCACACTCACTCTCACACACACTCACACACACACTCACATACAGACACACACTCTCTCTCACTCACACTCTCACACACACTCACACACGCACACTCTCACACACTCACATACAGACAGACTCACACTCACTCACACACTCTCACACACTCACACACACAGTCACACACACTCTCACTCACACGCACACTCTCACTCACACACACACTCACACACATACTCTCACACGCACACACTCACACACACACTCACATACAGATACACTCACACACACACAGACACACACTCACTCACACTCAAACACACACACTCTCACACACACACTCACATACAGACACACACACTCACATACAAACACACACACACTCACATACAGACACACACACACTAACTCACTCACACACGCTCACACACAAACACTCACTCACATACAGACACACACTCACTCACATACAGACACACACACACACACTCACATACAGACACACACTCACTCACATACAGACACACACACACACACTCACATACAGACACACACTCACACACACACTCACATACAGACACACACACACTCACTCACACACACTCTCACACACACACACACACACTCACATACAGACACACACACACTCACACACACACTCGCACACAAACACACACACTCACATACAGACACACACACACTCACATACAAACACACTCTCACACACACACACTCACACACACACTCAGAGCTCTGTTTCTGTCACTGTACGAGCTCCTTGCTCAGTTTATATCACAATACCTACATGTAGAGCCGGTTACTCGTTCAGCCGTATTGGAGCGTTAGAAGTAGAGTATTGGCCAGATACAGTGGGTAGTAGGAATCTCCATAGAAAGCCATTAATTTTGTGTTCTCTCAGGAACGTCCTCTAGTGTCTGATCAAACCCAGAACAGATGACTGGGTGACCGTTGTCCTCTCTCTTCTCTGATAGTTATGCTGTTGTGTTGGTGTCTGTTTCAGTGCTGGAGTTTGAGACAGTGTGGAGTATGTGACCACCCCCTGCAGGCTGGAGAGAGTGAGTGTATCTCACCATGAACAATAAGGACAGCACCACAGAGTCCGGTAAGTTTCATACACGCAACACTTCAACACACTGTACCACTGTACGGCTCAAAAGACTGTCATTACCGCCGTACCCCTCATCACACTGTCATTACCGCTGTACGGCTCAAAAGACTGTCATTACCGCTGTACGGCTCAAAAGACTCTCATTACCGCTGTACCCCTCATCACACTGTCATTACCGCTGTACCCCTCATCACACTGTCATTACCGCTGTACCCCTCATCACACTGTCATTACCGCTGTACCCCTCATCACACTGTCATTACCGCTGTACCCCTCATCACACTGTCATTACCGCTGTACCCCTCATCACACTGTCATTACCGCTGTACCCCTCATCACACTGTCATTACCGCTGTACGGCTCAAAAGACTGTCATTACCGCTGTACCCCTCATCACACTGTCATTACCGCTGTATGGCTCAAAAGACTGTCATTACCGCCGTACCCCTCATCACACTGTCATTACCGCTGTACCCCTCATCACACTGTCATTACCACTGTACCCCTCATCACACTGTCATTACCGCTGTACCCCTCATCACACTGTCATTACCGCTGTACCCCTCATCACACTGTCATTACCGCTGTACCCCTCATCACACTGTCATTACCGCTGTACCCCTCATCACACTGTCATTACTGCTGTACCCCTCAGCACACTGTCATTACCGCTGTACCCCTCATCACACTGTCATTACCGCTGTACCCCTCATCACACTGTCATTACCGCTGTACCCCTCATCACACTGTCATTACCGCTGTACCTCTCAGCACACTGTCATTACCGCTGTACCCCTCAGCACACTGTCATTACCGCTGTACCTCTCATCACACTGTCATTACCGCTGTACCCCTCAGCACACTGTCATTAACGCTGTACCCCTCAGCACACTGTCATTACTGCTGTACCCCTCAGCACACTGTACCCCTCAGCACACTGTCATTACCGCTGTACCCCTCATCACACTGTCATTACCGCTGTACCTCTCAAAACACTGTCATTACCGCTGTACCTCTCATCACACTGTCATTACCGCTGTACCCCTCAGCACAATGTCATTAACGCTGTACCCCTCAGCACACTGTCATTACTGCTGTACCCCTCAGCACACTGTCATTACCGCTGTACCCCTCAGCACACTGTCATTACCGCTGTACCCCTCAGCACACTGTCATTACCGCTGTACCCCTCAGCACACTGTCATTAACGCAGTACCCCTCAGCACACTGTCATTACCGCTGTACTCCTCATTACACTGTCATTACCGCTGTACCCCTCATCACACTGTCATTACCGCTGTACCCCTCATCACTCTGTCATTACCGCTGTACGGCTCAAAAGACTGTCATTACCGCTGTACCCCTCATCACACTGTCATTACCGCTGTACCCCTCATCACACTGTCATTACCGCTGTACCCCTCATCACACTGTCATTACCGCCGTACCCCTCAGCACACTGTCATTACCGCCGTACCTCTCATCACACTGTCATTAACGCAGTACCCCTCAGCACACTGTCATTACCGCTGTACCCCTCAGCACACTGTCATTAACGCTGTACCCCTCAGCACACTGTCATTACTGCTGTACCCCTCAGCACACTGTACCCCTCAGCACACTGTCATTACCGCTGTACCCCTCAGCACACTGTCATTACCGCTGTACCCCTCAGCACACTGTCATTAACGCAGTACCCCTCAGCACACTGTCATTACTGCCCCTTCCTGGATCGGGGCCTTGTTATGGCAGAAGGGCTTGTGTGGTGTAGAGATCTTCAGAGCTAAGTCGTCGGGAGGAATATGCTCCTGGTAGGGTCTCCCAGGCCGAATAGGTCTGGAGTGAAGACCCAGACTAACGTGCTCCAAAACCCCACCATGAAAAACAGGCACAGAAAATCGTGTACCCTGCCCGGCGCAGCGTCACTGGGACCTAGCCCTGGCGCCAGGCCTGGGGATAGCGTTACTCGGTGAGTGTCTGGTGGCCAGGCAGCCCACGTAACAAGGCTGGGCCTAGTCCCCTGCGGCAGAGCTGCCAGGCGTAGCTGTGGTCAGAAGTTTGTGGGTGCCTGTCAGCGTGGTAACCCAAGAACCTCCTGGTGGACACCAGTGGTGAGGGAGGCCGTCAAGCTGAAGAAAGAGGCCTTTAGGGACTGGATAGCCCGAAGGACTCCCGACTCAATGGGTAGGTACCGACAGTCAAAAAAGGTGGCATCCACAATTGTGGCAGAAGCAAAATCTAGGGCGTGGGAGGAGTATGGTGAGGCCATGGAAAAAGACTTTCGGTCGGCTTCAGGGACATTCTGGACAACTGTCCAGTGACTGGCAGACTGGGGTGGTGGTCCCTATTTTTAATAAAGGGGACCAGGGGGTGTGTGCCAACTATCGGGGTATCGCACTGCTCAGCCGCCCTGGGAAAGTCTATGCCAAGGTGCTGGAAAGGAGACTTTGACCGATAGTTGAACCTCAGATTGAGGAGGAGCAATGCGGATTCCATCCTGGCTATGGAACAATGGACCAGCTTTTCACCCTCTTACGGATTGTTGAGGGGGCATAGGAGTTTGCATATGTTTTGTGGATTTGTAGAAGGCTTGCAACCATGTTCCCCGAGATATCCTGTAAGAGGTCTTCCGGGAGTATGAGGTGCTGGGCCTACTACTCCAGGCTATCCTATCTCTGTACTCCCTGGAGCTGTGTTCGTATACTTGGCATTAAGTCAGACCTTTTCAGTGTTGTGTTGGACTCAGCCAGGGTTGTGCCCTGTCTCCACTCCTGTTTGTGATATTCATGTACAGAGTGTCAGGGCGTAGCCAGGGTCAGGAGGGCATTATGTGTGGAGGACTGAGGGTGGCATCTCTGCTATTTGCAGGTGATGATGCTCTTTTGGCTGGATGACATGGATGCCTCCAGCACTCACTGGAGTGATTTGCAACAGAATGTGAAGCGGTTGGTATGCGGATCAGCACCTCCAAGTCTGAGTCCATGGTCTTGGCCCAGAAAAGGTGAGGTTTGGTTTGGCTGAGGTGGTTCAGGCATCTGATCCACATGCCCCCTGGATGCCTCCTGGTGGGGTTGATCCAGGCACGGCCTACTGGGATAAGACCCTGGGGTCATCCTCGGATCCGCTGGAGGGATTACATCTCCAAGTTGGTCTGAGAGAAACTTTGGGTCCCTGGGAGTGAGCTGGAGGAAGTTGTGGGGGACAGGGTTGTCTGGGATTCTCTGCTCTCCCAACTGCTACCGCGGGCCTATCTGGACAAAGCGGTTAATGATGATGATGATGATGACGATGATAACACTGTCATTACCGCTGTACCCCTCATCACCCTGTCATTACTGCCATTACTTGTGATCGAGGAATGTTATTGATTATGTTACAGAGAATAATCGCCAGATGAAGGTGTTTCTGCCCAATAAGCTGTTGGAGTGTTTACCCCGGACGAGCACTCTGCCCAAAGAAAGACTGCGCTGGAACACCAATGAGGTGCGTTGGGTATCACAGAAGGCTGCTGACCAATCACAGCTTCAGGTTTTGTGTAAATGGTTTGATGATTCAGCATAAACTGCAAAAAGCCATTCACAGACAGTAAAACAATGTCAGAAGTGAGTCAGTGTAAAAGGAGGCCAGTAAAGAATCTGATCTGAATTCTGATTATCATAATTATTGATTCACTGGCGTGCGCCTTTGTGCTTGTTTTGTCCATAATTGATTTCTGTTCTGCAAAAATTATATCCTGATAAGTGTGATGATTTCACTACATTGATCATTTTTCATGCTTCAGACATATTTCCTAAAATAAGTAAAATAGACTTAAAATTTAAATTTGACTTAAAACCAAACCAATAAACTCACAACAATCTGAACTTCAGAAATATTATATACCACCCAGAGTTAAGAACCTTGGACCTCATTCACCAGTATGAAAGAATAAAAATTCATTTATTCATCAAAAAATGAATCATGAGTCTGTTCTTGAGGAAGATCCTGAGAAAAAGTCTGCGTCAGATTTGACGTGTTCTTAAAGTGCAGAACTGTTTCGCCTTTGTCTCTTGAGTGTGTGAAGATTCTGTTCTTACCTGAGAACAAGCCCCACATAAGAGAACATCAGTGAATGACAGAGTCTCAAAAACTGCTTAAGTGGGTTTTAAGAAGGAATTTCTTATTAAGAGCGGCTGGTGAGGCCCAGTGTTCTTAAAATAAACAAAATAGTCACAGTGCTTTGTATAAGATTAAGTGATTAAGAGACCCTTATTAGTCCCACAACGGGGAAATTTCACCTCCGCATATAACCCATCTGGGCAGTGAAACACCACATACACACTAGGGGGCAGTGAGCACTCTTGCCCAGAGCGGTGGGCAGCCCTATCCACGGCTCCCGGGGAGCAGTTGGGGGTTAGGTGTCTTGCTCAAGGACGCCTCAGTCGTGTGCTGTCGGCTCTGGGGATCGAACCGGCAACCTTCCGGTCACGAGGCTGGATCCCTAACCTCCAACCCATGACTGCCCCTAAAGCAACCACAGGTCACGCCCAACGTGGGGCTTGAACCCACGACCCTGAGAGCTCTACCGACTGAGCTAGCTGGCCAAAAAAGAAGTCATGAGAGAAAATATTTATCATTTATTTTTATTTAATATGAAGCCTTAAGATGAGAGTTTCACTATTTTAAAAAAATAGCTGTTATTACAATTAGTGATTATGCAGGCCATATCCCACTGTTGATACTGTAGTGTCAGGGGGTTCGCCCTGAGTGAGAACTGAACGAGTAGTTCAGAGTTGGACGAGTAATAAAATAAAAATCGAAATAAAGAAAACAAAGCGAGTAACTGGCCACAGGACACAAGCCTTCAGTCACCGTGATCCCAGACCGACGTGCCGGTGTTGCCTAACGGCAACAAGCCCATTTTCCTCACTTTACAATAATAACATCCATATTTAAAGGCAGTGGCAGTTTAACAGTAAAGACAACAGTTTGAGTATGTCAGTGAAAAGCATGTTCCTGGTCCTACTGTCTCTTAGTGGGGACCTTTTAACTCCTTTTTTTAACATTCAGTACCAATATGTAACAATATGTTTGTTGCCTAGAAGCAACATTGTGCGAAAGTGATTTGACCAGCCACAAGCCAGGACCCACCACTTCAGGGATTCTATATAATTTCTTCCCGTTGTCACACAAAGTTGCCCTAAATTAACATACCCCGAAATGTTTTGATATTTAATAATCAGGTCAATTTTATGCAAGAAAAGTGAATTGATTTCTTTTTTTTAAATTGCTGTCATAACATGTGCAGTAGAGGGTTAAGGGATGATGGCTGTGCTGACTCAAAGGCTTAAATGGCATAAACTAAACTGGAAATTTCCCCAAACACTACCTTCTTTCATCTTTCCCTCGCTTCTCCCTAAACACATAGGGCAAGAGAACACCAACTAGAGAAAAAGCAAAGGGCTTGAAAAAGATATTTTTCTGGTTACATATATACAGTTGAGTCAGAGCGTCCTGCGCGTAGAAGAGAGAACTCAAGACTGAGCACAGAGCAGCGTGTGGGAACCTCTTAAGTAAGGTGCCCACAGCTGCTACCTCTCAGCCCTGATTACCCACAGCCGGTTCAGGTCTAGAAGGCTGCCTGGACGTTCCAGTTTGTGATGTACTGTAAGGCATGTTGTGATTGTATTACGTAGAGGTGTGACCTCAGTCCCGTGTTTGTGTTTTAGGAGATTGCATCATACCTGATCTCGTTTGACAGACATGAAGAGTGGCTCTCCTGTACACTGAAGACCAGGTGAGTAAACACACAAAGAGAAATCTAATATCTCTTTAATGCCTCTGTAGTCTCTCCTGGACAGCAGTGAGGTCAGATAGAAGTGTTAGCCGTTAGCTGAAGTCTGATCTGCTGCTCAGATGTTTCTCCTGAGAAAAAATGAGCTCTGTGATCTCGACTGTGACTAGCAGAGACCTCAATAAAGACACATCATGTAGCTTATTTTAAGCAGTATTACCTCAGGAAGCACGGTTTTATACTCTCCCTTAAAATCCCAGAAATCTGGAGGAGGCATTCTCAGCATAAACACCTCTTTCATTCCTGAATGATATCCACAAATACACAGAACTGTGTTGCCTGTGCGCAGTAGCCTCCATGCACACAGTGTAGGCTACTACTGCTTCAGCCTGCTTCAGTGTTCTGGAGCCACATGAAGTTCATTTTTAGTTAGTTTTTGTAGCAATTAACTGGGCAGTGAAAAGTCAAGAAATAGAGTATAAAAGTTAATACACATCCTAAACAATGTGGAGGCCATTCCACACCAAACAGGACGCTGTGTTTTAGCATCAAAGCTAAATACCCCAGACGTGATGTGCCCCCCTAAAACTTAAAATCAGTAAAAATGTATTTTAAAAACTGACTTAAAACAGCGTGTGACGTAAGCTCACAACAGTCTCAACATCAAAAATATCATATACTGACTAGCGCTATCAGGAGTAGATCTGGGATTTTCTGGACCGTGATTCGTCATTTATGACCTGAAGGCCGCGCTCTAACCACCCCTTCCAGCACTGATAAACTCCTGTTTCTCTCAATATGAACTCTCACTCTGTCCTCTGCCCTGTGTCCTCTGTCCTCTACTCTGTGCCCTGTGTCCTCTACCCTGTGTCCTCTGTCCCCTGCCCTGTGCCCTGTGTCCTCTACCCTGTGCCCTGTGTCCTCTACCCTGTGTCCTCTGTCCTCTACCCTGTGTCCTGTGCCCTCTGTCCCCTACCCTGTGTCCTCTGTCCTCTACCCTGTGTCCTCTGTCCTCTACCCTGTGCCCTGTGTCTTCTGCCCTGTGTCCTCTGCCCTGTGTCCTCTACCCTGTGTACTCTGTTCTCTACCCTGTGCCCTGTGTTCTCTACCCTGTGCCCTGTGTCCTCTACCCTGTGTCCTCTGTCCTCTACCATGTGCCCTGTGTCCTCTACCATGTGCCCTGTGTCTTCTGTCCTGTGCCGTGTGTCCTCTACCCTGTGCCGTGTGTCCTCTACCCTGTGCCCTGTGTCCTCTGTCCTCTACCCTGTGCCCTGTGTTCTCTACCCTGTGCCCTGTGTCCTCTACCCTGTGTCCTCTGTCCTCTACCCTGTGCCCTGTGTCTTCTGCCCTGTGTTCTCTACCCTGTGCCCTGTGTCCTCTACCCTGTGTCCTGTGCCCTCTGTCCCCTACCCTGTGTCCTCTGTCCTCTACCCTGTGTCCTCTGTCCTCTACCCTGTGCCCTGTGTCTTCTGCCCTGTGTCCTCTGCCCTGTGTCCTCTACCCTGTGTACTCTGTTCTCTACCCTGTGCCCTGTGTTCTCTACCCTGTGCCCTGTGTCCTCTACCCTGTGTCCTCTGTCCTCTACCATGTGCCCTGTGTCCTCTACCATGTGCCCTGTGTCTTCTGTCCTGTGCCGTGTGTCCTCTACCCTGTGCCGTGTGTCCTCTACCCTGTGCCCTGTGTCCTCTGTCCTCTACCCTGTGCCCTGTGTTCTCTACCCTGTGCCCTGTGTCCTCTACCCTGTGCCGTGTCCTCTACCCTGTGTCCTCTGTCCTCTACCATGTGCCCTGTGTCTTCTGTCCTGTGTTCTCTACCCTGTGCCCTGTGTCCTCTACCCTGTGTCCTCTACCCTGTGCCCTGTGTCCTCTACCCTGTGTCCTCTACCCTGTGCCCTGTGTCCTCTGCAGGCCGCAGAACGGCTCCATCTTCCTCTACAACAGGAAAAAAGTGCAGTACCGCAAGGATGGATACTGCTGGAAGAAGAGGAAAGATGGAAAGACAACAAGAGAGGATCACATGAAGCTGAAGGTGCAGGGCACGGAGGTAGAACACGCTATTAACTACACAGATGCTTAATATTCGTGTAATTAAATATGGAAAGTTTTCATGATTTCTCATTTTTATTATCGTATCTGACCTTTTTTGTGAATGTGCAGTTTCTGTGATGTCATCTCTCTCTCTCTCTCTCTCTCTCTCTCTCTCTCTCTCTCTCTCTCTCTCTCTCTCCCCGCAGTGTCTGTATGGTTGTTATGTCCATTCCTCCATTGTCCCTACATTCCACAGGAGGTGCTATTGGCTGCTGCAGGTCAGTTAAGATCACATGATCTCTGCTTTATCCAATCACGCGCAGAGACAGTTGTTTGTGATGTATACAGTGAATGAGCATCAGAAACTGCAGTGATGAGTCAGAGCTGTTAGGGTCTGACACTAGTGGATTTATACAGTGATCACAGGCTCCTATTAATTAGTAGAAACGTCAGCGTCGGGGGGCGGCTCAGTTTAGTCCAGGAGGACCACCATTCAGATCACAAGAAATTCAGAAGTGTACCGAATCAAATCGTGGTGAGATCTGAGATTTCACAGTGCACTGAACCTTTAAAAAAGGGATCGAAACCTAACCTAATTCAGTCTCATGCTACAGTCTGTGATTCATGATTCACTGAATCACTGGTAAAGAGTCGTATTCTACTCAAATCCAATATTAGGATGCACAGAATCGTTTACTAAAGAGTTGACTTAAAATGGAATCAAATCACTGTGAATTCCTTTATATTTCAAGATCTACTGGATTGTTTCCTTAGGAATCACAATTCAAACATCTGAGAAGAATGATAATGCAGTCAAATTTCTGAGAGAGTCGAGTGTGTGTGTGTGTGTGTGTGTGTGTGTGTGTGTAGAACCCGGACATCGTGCTGGTCCACTATCTGAATGTGCCGAGTGTGGAGGACAGTGGGAAGGCATGTGGGCCGGTTCTTTGTGCCGTCGCTGACCGCCGGGACGGACTCCGCTGGAGCCGCGACGAGCTCATCTCGCAGCTCAAACCCATGTGTGAGTAACCCATCAGAACTTAAACCCTCAGAGATAAGAACTTAATCCGAGCTTTATCTAGAACTGGAGGAACTTACACTGTGTGTGTGTGTGTGTGTGTGTGTGTGTGTGTGTGTGTGTTGTGTGTTCAGTCCACAGTATGAAGTGGTCCTGTGGGAATGGGGCAGAGCTCTCTATAGAGCAGCTGGTGCAGCAGATCCTGGAGTCGCAACAGACCAAACCCCAACCACGCACACACACCTGCCTCTGTAACCACGGTAACATGCACACACACCTGCCTCTGTAACCACGGTAACATGCATACATACCTGCCTCTGTAACCATGGTAACATGCATACATACCTGCCTCTGTAACATACCCCAACCATCCACACACACCTGTAAACACGGTAACACACGCACACCTGGCTCTGTAACCAAGGTGACATACACACATAAATGTGAAAGGGAGACACACTAATCTGGAGCACTGCTGTTCTAATTAACACACACACTAACACACGTTTGTATTTGTGTGTGTGTGTGTGTGTGTGTGTGTGTGTGCGTGTGCAGGTTCTCCTGGAGTGAACATTCCTCACCGGTGTAACAGCACCAAACATCGGATCATCTCCCCCAAACTGCCGAGCCGCCCCTCCCCCTACCCCGCCCTCACCGAGGTGCAGAACCTCACCAATGAGGGCTCAGGGGGCGGAGCCAGCAGAGAGGCTGGGGCGGGAGAGGCTTCGTCTGGAGGCGCAGCCTCTGAAAGAGCGCCTCCTTCTGTTAGGCCAGGAGGCTCCAGCCCGGCGGTCGCCGCGGACAACGGGAACATGTCCTCCCCTTCCTCCTCCTCATCCTCTTCCAGCCCGCCCCAAACTCAGCGCGCGGCAACTATCGCCCTTAGCAACGGAAACAGTTTTTACAGTGACCAGCGCAGCGGCCTGGCAACCGTGGCCTTGCCGCAGAACGCTTTGATCGTCATGACAACAGCAGCACTGGGGCGGGGTGGTGAGGAGTCTAAAGGTGAGCTGGGCTCTGCCCACCTGTCACTCACACATGCCGGTGGAAGAATAGTCCTATCACCTGTGCCACCCAAACCGGACACGCCCTCTCCTCCAACTGCTGCCTCCCCACCCAGCCCAGCCCCGCCCCCTCACTCAGTGTCGCCTAGTCAGGGTGTGGCTACTTTGTCACTTACTCTCCTGCAAAGCCCTGTGATAGGAGGACTTCTGCTGACGGATCGCATCCTTTCAGACGCGTCTGGCGCTTTGCTCCGCCCACCCTCACCGTCTCCCTCCTTAATGGCTCCACCTCCGCCAGCGACAGACTCCCCCCCTGCCGCTGGCCCTACTCCCTCTGCCCCACTGCCCTTCGACCCCGACTCATTCCTCAACAGCCCCAAACAGGGCCAAACCTACGGAGGCTCCTCCCTTACCCCGCCCAATCAGGCGAATAACCCCAGCGCGTCCTGCCGGACCCCACCCCCTTCTTCCTCTCCTCAGCCTCCGTCTCTGGCGCTCTCTCTCTCCCCAATTTCTCCTCCCTCGTCCCTCTCTTCTCTCTCTCCCCCCACCTCCACCCCCAGCTCGTCCTCTCTCTCTCCCTCACTCTCGTTCTCTCTCTCCCCCTCATGCCCTGCCCGCTCCCTCCCCCCGCTGTGCCTAGACTCTTCCCTAGGCCTTGATTCGCTGACCCGCCCGCTAAGCCCCGCCCTTGGCGAACAGGGCACTTCGTCCCCATTGGACGCAGCTCACCAACGCTCTGCCTCCCGGTATCCAGACGCTAACGGACAAGCCCTGCTAATTGGAAGGGAGAACGGTGCCCCGCCCAGTCCTCTGTCACTAAGCCAGCTACAAGCCAATCAGCTTTTGCCTTCACAGCACTCGTCAACCAATCAGCAGGCGAGCCATCTGTCAGGCAGTCAGCTCCAACTTAACCAAACTATACCCAAACAGCTCTCACCCAAACAGCGACAGACCAATCAGCCGCCAGCTCACGCAGAGAGGGCGGAGTTCAGGCCTAACGAGGCTCAGTCTGACCTCCTGATGACCCACCCCCCGCGGCCGCCGGTCCGGGGTCTGAGGCACAGCCTGAGTCAGCCAGCTCTGTTCACACACTCCGACACACACACTAACACACACTCGCACGCGCACACACACGCTGGGAATGCCAGTCCGGTCCGAGTGAAAGAGGAACCGTCTCCGCCCATCAACGCCACCGTCCTTCGAGAGCTCGAACCCGACGAGACGCCCATGGACACTGCCAACAGCTCAGACCCCACCCACCCCGGCGGGGGGGAGACGGAGCTGTCGTTTGACTCCACCTTCCCAGACCTCATATCTGAGCTCATCACTGAGGAGACGAGTGCTCCTCCTGCTCCAGCCCCGCCAGCTTTCCCAGTCAGGTACATGGTCCCGCCCCAGCCGATGCCCTCCACCTCCTTCCTGCCCTACTCACTCCTCACGCCCACACACACACTACCCCACGCGCAGCACTCTGGACCACCCGAAGAGACCCCACGTCTGGCCAGCATCACCGACTTCTCCCCTGAGTGGTCTTACCCAGAGGTGAGGCGCTTCACCACCGATACATCAAAGTGATAATTCCAGTCAGTGGAAACGTGTTAACGTAGCTAACAAGGAGCAGATGTTCATACATGTGTCTTACCAACCGACTGTACGCACACAGCGCCCCCTGCTGTTTATCAGAGTCGCCCCCTGCTGTTTATCAGAGTCGCCCCCTGCTGTTTATCAGAGCTTCCCCTGCTGTTTATCAGAGTCGCCCCCTGCTGTTTATCAGAGTCGCCCCCTGCTGTTTATCAGAGCTCCCCCTGCTGTTTATCAGAGGCGCCCCCTGCTGTTTATCAGAGCTCCCCTGCTGTTTATCAGAGTCGCCCCCTGCTGTTTATCAGAGTCGCCCTGCTGTTTATCAGAGTCGCCCCCTGCTGTTTATCAGAGTCGCCCTGCTGTTTATCAGAGTCGCCCCCTGCTGTTTATCAGAGTCGCCCCCTGCTGTTTATCAGCGCTCCCCCTGTTGTTTATCAGACTCACCCCCTGCTGTTTATCAGAGCGCCCCCTGCTGTTTATCAGAGCTCCCCCTGCTGTTTATCAGAGTCGCCCCCTGCTGTTTATCAGAGCGCCCCCTGCTGTTTATCAGAGCTCCCCCTGCTGTTTATTAGAGCGCCCCCTGCTGTTTATCAGAGCTCCCCCTGCTGTTTATCAGAGCGCCCCCTGCTGTTTATCAGAGCTCCCCCTGCTGTTTATCAGAGTCCCCCCCTGCTGTTTATCAGACTCACCCCCCTGCTGTTTATCAGAGCTCCCCCTGCTGTTTATCAGAGTCGCCCCCTGCTGTTTATCAGAGCTCCCCCTGCTGTTTATCAGAGCTCCCCCTGCTGTTTATCAGAGCTCCCCCTGTTGTTTATCAGTGTCGCCCCCTGCTGTTTATCAGTGTCGCCGCTCCCCAGTTTCAGTCTCCATTTCCCAAACGCTTTAGCCGAGCGTGCTAACGTTCCTCCTCCTAATAAACAGACACCCGTTCAGCTCTGCCTCCTCATTATTCACCTCCATCACTGTAATACTCCATCATCTACATTAACACAGGAAGGTGGTCAGAGGGGCGGTGGAGTTCGAGTCGGCAGCGTCTGAGATGTTTAAAACACAGAGTTAGAAGAGAAAAACATCTCCCAGTGAAAGCCGCGTTTTACAGTAGGAATAAATGGAGCTCATTATGCTGGTAGTGAACTACGCTGCCTGACTCAGCCGCCTCAGAACCAGAGAAACGGGCCTTAAACAGGAGTCAGGACCCTGCTGGGCTTCATCCTAAAGTCAGGACAGGATTTAGGAGGTTTAGTCCAGTCAGGATGTTTGTGTGATGCTGTTTTCTGATCTGGAGTTAATGAGGAGATGATGAAGGGAGGAGCCGTTATTCTGGAATAGATACTGAACTAAATTCAGTCTGGACTGAAGTCGTCGTTCGACCCCCGGCTTTGAGAGCTCCTGCTTCTGTCTTTAGCTACAGGCTGTGGTTTTTTAGCGCCATGCTAATCGGTAGGGCATAAGCTTCCATTAGATGTTAGCAACATTAGCCTGTCTCTTTACTGTGAGCGTGAACTGTCTCCCTCTCTTTTCTCAGGGTGGGGTGAAGGTGCTGATAACTGGCCCGTGGTCAGAAGTGAGTGGCCGGTACTCGTGCATGTTTGATCAGAGTATAGTACCTGCCTCGCTGATCCAGCCAGGTGTGCTGCGCTGCTACTGCCCAGGTGAGCGTAAGAATAAGCTGTACTAGCGGAGTCACGACAGGAATTAAACGAGTAAACTTTATCATTGAATTCTGTGTCTTTTTTAACTGTAACATAAACAGACGTTGTTAAATATTGATCATGTGCAGTTTGTCTGCTGAATTCTCCTGTTGAGTACTGCTTTAGAAAAGAGAGCTAAACAGATTAGTAAGTAATACAGGCCTGTATACAATCATATGCATAATTAAACACTAGATTTTCTCACTGGCTGTGTTTACATGCTCGCTACAAGTAATCTGACCCAGAATTATGCATGGACACCCACTTAGTGTAAACGTTACCATGACAACCAGCATCATGTGAGGTCCAGTCAGAGTGAGATGAGCAGCAGTGAGCAGTGATTGTGTATTTAACTGCTTTAAAATGACGTCAGACTCAGGAAAACGTCCTTCACACGTCCTTATTAAAGAAGGCCGAGAGGAAGACGTCGTGCTCTGAGACGCACAAGCTGGACGTCCGTCCCACCGCCGTCTTTTAAAGATCAGAGCATGAACTTCGTCTCCTCTGCAGACCAGTTTCTGCTCCGCCGTGTTGAACGGTATAAACTCTCACTGTGACGCGACGCTCATGCAGAACGGACTGAAACTTTCCGATAGGGAACGTAATCGGATACAGGCGTTTACACGGATATTATTCTTCTATTTAATGGATTATTTACAGGATTGCTCACCTCGTTCAGTCAGATAGGAACTGTATTCCGAATGGCCTCAATCAGACTAGACATTCCGACGTATTCTACTTTTATTGAGCTTTTAGTCAGATTATTAATGGATTATTAGGCTGCACATAAATGTGGTTAGTGAAAATAAGTCAACGCATAACACTCAGCACATCGCAAAATAACCATCTGAAATATAAAGTGTAAATTTTATTTATTATATGTTTATTTGAGTTCAGCATATTAGGAGAAATAAGCTAACCTATAAAATCTAAACAGCTTTTTCACAGATGAGCTTTTGTCTTTTATTTTTACCCTGGTTTGTTAAATTCATGAAAATGAAGTGGGTTCTGCGGGTCTGTGATTCAGCCCGTTCAGCCGCAGAGTTATTCTCATTATCAGCCCGTTTCACCCTGAGCTGCACTACAGTCCCCAGCATGCACTGCAACACAATGTGCGTCCTAACCCAAACAGCAGTCTACAGGTCAGCAGTCACACACAGAGACAAGGTGCCTGGAGTCCAGTTCGGGCAGACCTGCTGTACCCCGGGGCATTTGGAGGTGACCGTTGTCTGTAGCGAACGCAGCCTGTTGTTTTATCTGGAAGATTTTTTGTTAATTAGTTGAGTTTGACACCCCTCGTTTAGAGGATGTGCTCAGACCTTTGCACACAGCTGTAAAGCTCCGGGGGCCAGGAACTGTGTGAGCTCTTTGAACTGAAGTGCCTTTTCCAGCTCTGCTCTGTGAAGCGAGTGTACAGCTGGTTTAAAGCAGTGCAGTGTGGGCGAGTGTCCACTGGAGGGCGCTGTGCTCTGTCTAACGATGTGTCCTGCAGGGGGAGCAGGTCGGCTTACGGCCCACTGCGTTTATCACACGGAGCTGAGCACATGGTAACTCCAGCCCTGACAGTTAGACTGGTAACCAGACTGCAGGCTTAAAGACGACGGTTCTTCAGGGGTTCTTCAGTAAGATAATGGTTCTATATAGAGCCACAACACTCGAAGCACTTTGGCTGATGAAAGGGTTCCTTCTGGGACAATTTGGCTTAACTGTCTCCCTCTCTCTGTCTCTCTCTCTCTCTCTCTCTGTCTCTCTGTCTCTGTCTCTCTCTGTTTCTGTCTCTCTCTCTCTCTCTCTGTCTCTCTCTCTGTCTCTCTCTCTGTCTCTCTCTCTGTCTCTCTGTCTCTGTCTCTCTCTGTTTCTGTCTCTCTCTGTCTCTCTCTCTCTCTCTCTGTCTCTCTCTCTCTCTCTCTGTCTCTCTCTCTGTCTCTCTCTCTCTCTCTCTCTGTCTCTCTGTCTCTCTCTCTCTCTCTCTCTCTCTCTCTCTCTCTCTCTGTCTCTCTCTCTCTCTCTCTGTCTCTCTCTCTGTCTCTCTCTCTCTCTCTCTCTCTCTCTCTCTGTCTCTCTCTCTCTCTCTCTGTCTCTCTCTCTGTCTCTCTGTCTCTCTCTCTCTCTCTCTCTCTCTCTCTGTCTCTCTCTCTCTCTCTCTCTGTCTCTCTCTCTGTCTCTCTCTCTCTCTCTCTCTCTCTCTCTCTGTCTCTCTCTCTCTCTCTCTCTCTGTCTCTCTCTCTCTCTCTGTCTCTCTCTCTGTCTCTCTCTCTCTCTCTCTGTCTCTCTCTCTCTCTCTGTCTCTCTCTCTGTCTCTCTCTCTGTCTCTCTCTCTCTGTCTCTCTCTCTCTCTCTGTCTCTCTCTCTCTCTCTCTCTCTCTGTCTCTCTCTCTCTCTCTGTCTCTCTCTCTCTCTCTCTCTCTCTCTCTCTCTCTCTCTGTCTCTCTCTCTCTCTCTGTCTCTCTCTCTCTCTCTGTCTCTCTCTCTCTCTCTCTCTCTCTCTCTCTCTCTCTGTCTCTCTCTCTCTCTCTCTCTCTCTCTCTCTCTCTCTCTCTCTCTCTCTGTCTCTCTCTCTCTCTCTCTCTCTCTCTCTGCAGCTCATGAAGCTGGCCTGGTGGCTCTCCGGGTGATGAAGGATATGGACGCTGTTTCCTCGTCTGTTCTGTTTGAGTACCGCGCTCGTAACGCCGCGTCTCTGCCGAGCTCTCAGCTCGACTGGCTTTCACTGGACGGTCAGTACGGTCACTCACTCGGAACGTCTGGGTTCTCGTTTTTCACTAAAAGTTACACAGGCGGGTCTTCTTACTGTGCCTTTCAGACTGGTGTATGCAAATGAGCTCTGAGATCTGAATGGGTGGGGCTAAACTGCTGTAGCTGAATGGGTGGGGCTAAACTGCTGTAGCTGAATGGGTGGGGCTAAACTGCTAAAGCTTTATGGGTGGGGCTAAACTGCTGTAGCTGAATGGGTGGGGCTAAACTGCTGTAGCTGAATGGGTGGAGCTAAACTGCTAAAGCTTTATGGGTGGGGCTCAACTTTTGTAGCTGAATGGGTGGGGCTAAATTGCTGTAGACTGAATGGGTGGGGCTAAACTGCTGTAGCTGAATGGGTGGGGCTAAACTGCTGTAGCTGAATGGGTGGGGCTAAACTGCTGTAGCTGAATGGGTGGGGCTAAACTGCTGTAGCTGAATGGGTGGGGCTAAACTGCTGTAGCTGAATGGGCGGGGCTAAACCGCTGTTGCTGAATGGGCGGGGCTAAACCGCTGTAGCTGAATGGGTGGGGCTTAACTGCTGTAGCTGAATGGGTGGGGTAAACCGCTGTAGCTGAATGGGTGGGGCTAAACTGCTGTAGCTGAATGGGTGGGGCTAAACTGCTGTAGCTGAATGGGTGGGGCTAAACCGCTGTTGCTGAATGGGTGGGGCTAAACTGCTGTAGCTGAATGGTAGGGGCTAATCTGCTGTAGCTGAATGGGTGGAGCTAAACTGCTGTAGCTGAATGGGTGGGGCTAAACTGCTGTAGCTGAATGGGTGGGGCTAAACTGCTGTAGCTGAATGGGTGGAGCTAAACCGCTGTAGCTAAATAGGTGGAGCTAAACTGCTGTAGCTGAATGGGTGGAGCTAAACCGCTGTAGCTAAATAGGTGGAGCTAAACTGCTGTAGCTGAATGGTGGCTGTGAGATCACAACTTTTATGTACTAATTCAGTGTCTTTTATTGTATAAAAGTGAGGAAAGCTCAGTTTTCAGGGTTATGGGTCCTTTAAAGACCTGTGGGTGGCGGACAGGATGGAGGGACGGGGTCCTGGTCTCCTGGCTAAATCATCCTCATACTGAGTTGGGTGGTTTGATGGTTCTTTGACGGTAAAGAAAATGGTTCTACTTAGAACCATGAACAGTCAAAGAACCCTTTGCATAATGAAATCGGTCTCTGCATTGTGAGGCGGTTCTTCAGATTGATGAAGAACGTCATGTAGATGGTTCTGTATCAAACCTTTTTGGTCTGTCTAGCACCCCAAAGGGTTCCGCTATTGTTCCAAGCTAAAGAACCCTACAGAACCTTTTTTTGCTACGACTGTGCTGAATCGCCTCTATACAGCACGGTCACACAGTAAAGGTTCCCTGACGCAGCTGTTACACGCAGAAGCAGTCAGCCGTGTCCATTCGTCCGTCGGTCCGTCTGTCCATTGGTCCGTCCGTCCGTCTGTCCATCGGTCTGTCGGTCCATCTGTCCGTCTGTCTGTCGGGCCATCTGTCTGTCCGTCCGTCCATCTGTCCATCGGTCTGTCGGTCCATCTGTCCGTCCGTCCGTCTGTCCATCGGTCTGTCGGTCCATCTGTCCGTCGGTCCGTCCGTCCGTCCGTCTGTCCATCGGTCTGTCGGTCCATCTGTCCGTCGGTCCATCAGTCTGTCCATCTGTCTGTCCATCGGACTGTCGGTCCATCTGTCCATCGGTCCGTCTGTCCATCGGTCTGTCGGTCCATCTGTCCGTCCGTCCGTCTGTCCATCTGTCCGTCGGTCCATCAGTCTGTCCATCTGTCTGTCCATCGGACTGTCGGTCCATCTGTCCGTCTGTCCATCGGTCCGTCCGTCCATCGGTCTGTCTGTTCATCTGTCCATCTGTCTGTCGGTCCGTCTGTCCACTGGTCCGTCTGTCCGTCAGTCCGACTGTCTGTCCATCCGTCCGTCCGTCTGTTAATCGGTCTGTCCGTCTGTTCGTCCGTCTGTCCGTATGTCTGTTCGTCGGTCCGTCTGTCCGTATGTCTGTTCGTCGGTCCGTCCGTCCGTCGGTCCGTCCGTCTGTCTGTCCATCGGTCCGTCCGGCCGTCCGTCCATCCGTCATCTCCGTTAGCACATAAAAACCCCTGACCTGGACCTGTGGACGTTAAGAGATGATCGGTGCTGATATGAATGGGAAGCCTGTTTAGCCTGTTTAGCCTGTCATTCCGTCATTCCGTAGCCACGTACGTCTGTCGGCATCCTACTGAGTCAGTCTGTGATCTCTTTAACCTGTTACCGCTGTAGCTTCTTATCCTGCTCATCCGTTCAGCCCAGCGTTCCGGGACCCTGTACTAGCGGTGACCTGTTACGGAGCTGACCTGTTTTTGTGAATCTGAGGCAGTTGGTCTGATGGCCGGCTTCACTGTTACCCGGTCAGCCCTGTAACTGGTACTGCTTTGACTCCTTAACCCTCGAAAGCCTGTTTCCTGTCATCCTGTAACACTGGCTGACCGCACACCACGCGGTCACCACGCGGTCACTATGCGGTCACCACGCGGTCACCACGCGGTCACTATGCGGTCACCACGCGGTCACCACGCGGTCAGCCTGTCGTTGCTTTGATCTCTATGCTTCGTTAGCCTGTTAGCCTGTCGTTCCGTAACGCTGCCTGTGCTTCACTTTAAACTGTCATCCCTTTAGCGTGTTACTGCTTTGGCCTGTTATCCTGGTTACCTTGTTAATCTGCCCCCCCCCCGACTCTTTATTGTGTAACATGGTTACTTTATCTCAGAGTTAAGCTCAGTACTGTGTGTGTGTGTGTGTGTGTGTGTGAGAGTGATTGTAGGTGTGTGTGTGTGTGTGTGTGTGTGTGTGAGGAGTTCAGTGTGGTGGTCTATTTCTGTCTCAGGGCTAAATCTATTTAAACCCCTGAGACCGGGGGGGGGGGGGGGTCTCACTCTATACCACCTCACCCCCCCCCCCCCCCCCCCCCCCCCCCCCCCTCTCTCTTTCACTCTGTCTCTCTCTCTCTCTCTGTCTCTCTCTCCCTGTCTCTCTCTCTGTCTCTCTCTCTCTCTCTCTCTCTCTCTCCCTGTCTCTCTCTCTCTCTCTCTCTCTCTCTCTCTCTCTGTCTCTCTCTCTCTCTCTCTCTCTCTCTCTCTCTCTGTCTCTCTCTCTCTGTCTCTCTCTCTCTCTCTCTCCCTGTCTCTCTCTCTCTCTCTCTCTCTCTCTCTCTGTCTCTCTCTGTCTCTCTCTCTCTCTCTCTCTCTCTCTCTCTCTCTCTGTCTCTCTCTCTCTGTCTCTCTCTCTCTCTCTCTCCCTGTCTCTCTCTCTCTCTCTCTCTCTGTCTCTCTCTGTCTCTCTCTCTCTCTGTCTCTCTCTGTCTCTCTCTCTCTCTCTCTCTCTCTCTCTCTCTCTCTCTCTGTCTCTCTCTCTCTCTCTCTCTCTCTCTCTCTGTCTCTCTCTCTCTGTCTCTCTCTCTCTCTCTCCCTGTCTCTCTCTCTCTCTCTCTCTCTCTCTGTCTCTCTCTCTCTCTCTCTCTCTCTCTCTCTCTCTCTCTCTCTCTCTCTCTCTCTCTGTCTTTCCTCTCTGGCAGGCTGTGTCTGGGTACAGGAATGTGAACACACACACGCTCGAGGTGGGCCGTGTGGGGGTCCTCATTCGGGACTTTCCCTGGTGCAGATCGGACGCGTGTGGAGTTTTCCTTTTTTATTTTTTTTCCCTCTGAGTGGAAAATTCGTACCTTTTTTCTTCTGGGACAATTTGGCTTAACTGATTCTCTCTCTCTCTCTCTCTCTCTCTCTCTCTCTCTCTCTCTCTCCCTCTCTCCCTCTCTCTGTCTCTCCCTCTCTCTGTCTCTCCCTCTCTCCCTCTCTCTGTCTCTCTCCCTCTCTCCCTCTCTCTGTCTCTCTCCCTCTCTCTGTCTATCTCTTCCCCTGCCCTGTTGTTTCGCTCTATACCTGTCTGTGTATTGTGTGTGTGTGTGTGTGTGTGTGTGTTTGTGTTGTGTGTCTGTGTTGTGTGTAGCTAGGCTCCTCTTTTAACGCTGTGACGCCTGTGTGTGTGTGTGTGTGTGTGTGTTTACTGAGTCGACTCTGTCCTCCTCTTTTTGTCTTTCCTTGTCTTCCCTCGCTCTCTCTCCTCCCATCCTCCTCTCCTCTCCCGCTGCATCCTGCTCTCACACTAACACACTGACTGTGCTGTGCATGTAATCCCACAGAGAGAGAGAGAGAGAGAGCGAGAGAGCGAGAGAGCGGGGGAATAAAGAGGGACAGATCAATAGAGAGGGAAGAGAAGATAACCGCAGCTGCCGGGATGCGGCTGTGAGGTTTTGTGCGTGTGTGAGTGATTTGCTGAGGATTGAGCTGTGATGGAGGAAGATGCTGTAGGTAGGCCACGTGTGTGAACACCAAACACACAGTGCACAGTTAGTCTACTGATCTGTTTATGTGCTGTTTCTGTTTTATTTACATGCAGTTTCTGACTAAAACACACAATCTTAATATCTTTATCAGGACATTACTGACATTGTATTACGAACTTTGTGAGGACCTCCACCTACATTAGATTACTCGTTCTCTTTTGAAGACCTGCATCTGTATCTTTTTCCAGACCTCCATTGATTTTATGTTTTTTGGACACCTATTAATATCACCTCACTGTCTTTTTGAAGAACTGTATTGATGTTATATTAATAATTACTATTATCTTTTTGTGAGTCTCCATTGACATTGTATAACTATCATTGTGACCTACCGAAGTTATGCCATGTCTTTGTGAGGACCTCCACTTGCATTACATTATCTTTTTCGAGGACCTGTAATAACTTTGTAGTAATATCTTTTTGCAGACCTCTGCAATGATTTGTATTACTGTAGTTGTTTTTTTTGGACCCTTATCAACATCATATTACTGTCTTTTTGAGTCTTTTTGACATTGTAGTTCCATGTTTTTTGAGGACCTCACTAACATTGTACTACTTGAGAACCTTCATTGACATTGTTTAACTATCTTTGTGGGGTCCTTCACATTACACAGTAATGCTTTCCTATCATTACGAGAACATTGGGTCCTCAGAAAGGTCTGGATACAAAAACACAGTGATTTTGAATGTATCTGGGTATATACAAAGTCCCTTACGTCCTCTAATGGCATTACAATTGCGTGAGTGTGTGTTCCAGGATCTGTGGATCATGTTGCATTAGTGGGGTCTCCTCCTGGACTGGACACACTCCAACATACACACACACACACACACACGTTCATGGTGATCGTTGATGGGATGACTGAGGCGAGATCAGAGTGAATAGTTTCCATGCGAAGGATTAGAGAGACATGATACACTTATCAGACACACACACACACACACACATCTGAGTGTAATTCTTCTTTTACTCCTGGCTTTGTGAAAGCCGTGTCCTTGCTTGTCTTTGAGGGTGTGTGTGTGTGTGTGTGTGTGTGTGTGTGTGAGTGTGTTTAAGCTTCCGTGTGTGGCACCAGTAAAAGTTTAAGTCACCTGTCAGCACCTACTCTGACTGAAGCAGTAAATCTGGAACACACAATCACACACACACACACACACACAGACACAGACACTCACTCAGGTAGCGGTTGTGTGTGTGTGAATAATGAAATGTGAATTGTTTAAACCCTATATTTCAGTGAAAAGGGTACAAAGACAACAGATCAAATGTTGAAACTGAGAAATTGTATTTATTTGTTTGTTTATTTATTTTTAAATTTTAAGAAAAAATAAGCAAATTTTGATTTTGATGCCAACAACACATCCAAAAAGTTGGGACGGGGGAACCGAAGGCTGGTAGAGTTGAGTAATGCTTAAAAAAAAACACCTGGTGGTTGATTGGCAGCAGGTCAGTAACATGACTGGGTATAAAGAGCAGCTCAGAGAGGCGGAGTCTTTCAGAAGGAAGGAGGAGGAGGGGTCACCACTCTGTGAAAGACTGGACCATCAAATAGAGCAACAATTCAAGAAGAACGTCTCTCAACATAAAACAGCAAAGAGCTTCTGCTTTTCATCGTCTACGGTGCAGAATCTCATTAAAGACTCAGAGAATCGTCAGAGACCCGTATAGACACCTCAGCCCATCAGCCCCGTATAGACACCTCAGCCCATCAGCCCCGTATAGACACCTCAGCCCATCAGCCCCGTATAGACACCTCAGCCCATCAGACCCGTGTCCACACCTCAGCCCGTCAGCCCCGTATAGACACCTCAGCCCGTCAGCCCCGTGTCCACACCTCAGCCCGTCAGCCCCGTATAGACACCTCAGCCCATCAGCCCCGTATAGACACCTCAGCCCGTCAGCCCCGTGTCCACACCTCAGCCCGTCAGCCCCGTATAGACACCTCAGCCCGTCAGCCCCGTATAGAGACCTCAGCCCATCAGCCCCATATAGACACCTCAGCCCATCAGCCCCGTATAGACACCTCAGCCCATCAGACCCGTGTCCACACCTCAGCCCGTCAGACCCGTGTCCACACCTCAGCCCATCAGCCCCGTATAGACACCTCAGCCCATCAGACCCGTGTCCACACCTCAGCCCGTCAGACCCGTATAGACACCTCAGCCCATCAGCCCTGTATAGACACCTCAGCCCATCAGACCCGTGTCCACACCTCAGCCCATCAGACCCGTGTCCACACCTCAGCCCGTCAGACCCGTGTCCACACCTCAGCCCATCAGACCCGTGTCCACACCTCAGCCCATCAGACCTGTATAGACACCTCAGCCCATCAGCCCCATATAGACACCTCAGCCCATCAGCCCCGTATAGACACCTCAGCCCGTCAGACCCGTGTCCACACCTCAGCCCGTCAGACCCGTGTCCACACCTCAGCCCGTCAGACCCGTGTCCACACCTCAGCCCATCAGCCCCGTATAGACACCTCAGCCCATCAGACCCGTGTCCACACCTCAGCCCGTCAGACCCGTGTCCACACCTCAGCCCATCAGCCCCGTATACACACCTCAGCCAATCAGCCCCGTATAGACACCTCAGCCCGTCAGACCCGTGTCCACACCTCAGCCCATCAGCCCCGTATACACACCTCAGCCAATCAGCCCCGTATAGACACCTCAGCCCATCAGCCCCATATAGACACCTCAGCCCATCAGCCCCGTATAGACACCTCAGCCCGTCAGACCCGTGTCCACACCTCAGCCCGTCAGACCCGTGTCCACACCTCAGCCCATCAGCCCCCTATAGACACCTCAGCCCATCAGACCCGTATAGACACCTCACCCAATCATACCCGTATAGACACCTCAGCCCATCAGCCCCGTATAGACACCTCAGCAAATCAGCCCCGTATAGACACCTCACCCCATCAGACCCGTATAGACACCTCAGCCCATCAGACCCGTGTCCACACCTCAGCCCATCAGACCCGTATAGACACCTCAGCCCATCAGACCCGTGTCCACACCTCAGCCCATCAGACCCGTATAGACACCTCAGCCCATCAGACCCGTGTCCACACCTCACCCCATCAGACCCGTATAGACACCTCAGCCCATCAGACCCGTGTCCACACCTCAGCACTTCAGACCCGTGTCCACACCTCAGCCCATCAGACCCGTATAGACACCTCAGCCCATCAGCCCCGTATACACACCTCAGCCAATCAGCCCCGTATAGACACCTCAGCCCGTCAGACCCGTGTCCACACCTCAGCCCGTCAGACCCGTGTCCACACCTCAGCCCATCAGCCCCGTATAGACACCTCAGCCCATCAGCCCCATATAGACACCTCAGCCCGTCAGCCCCGTATAGACACCTCAGCCCGTCAGACCCGTGTCCACACCTCAGCCCGTCAGACCCGTGTCCACACCTCAGCCCGTCAGACCCGTGTCCACACCTCAGCCCGTCAGCCCCGTATAGACACCTCAGCCCATCAGACCCGTGTCCACACCTCAGCCCGTCAGACCCGTGTCCACACCTCAGCCCATCAGACCCGTGTCCACACCTCAGCCCATCAGACCCGTATAGACACCTCAGCCCGTCAGACCCGTGTCCACACCTCAGCCCATCAGACCCGTATAGACACCTCAGCCCATCAGACCCGTGTCCACACCTCAGCCCGTCAGACCCGTGTCCACACCTCAGCCCATCAGACCCGTGTCCACACCTCAGCCCATCAGACCTGTATAGACACCTCAGCCCATCAGACCCGTATAGACACCTCAGCCCATCAGACCCGTATAGACACCTCAGCCCATCAGACCCGTGTCCACACCTCAGCCCATCAGCCCCGTGTCCACACCTCAGCCCATCAGCCCCCTATAGACACCTCAGCCCATCAGACCCGTATAGACACCTCACCCAATCATACCCGTATAGACACCTCACCCCATCAGCCCCGTATAGACACCTCAGCAAATCAGCCCCGTATAGACACCTCACCCCATCAGACCCGTATAGACACCTCAGCCCATCAGACCCGTATAGACACCTCAGCCCATCAGACCCGTGTCCACACCTCAGCCCGTCAGACCCGTGTCCACACCTCAGCCCGTCAGACCCGTGTCCACACCTCAGCCCATCAGCCCCGTATAGACACCTCAGCAAATCAGCCCCGTATAGACACCTCACCCAATCAGACCCGTATAGACACCTCACCCAATCAGACCCATATAGACACCTCAGCCCGTCAGCCCCGTGTCCACACCTCAGCCCGTCAGCCCCGTATAGACACCTCAGCCCGTCAGCCCCGTATAGACACCTCAGCCCATCAGCCCCGTATACACACCTCAGCCAATCAGCCCCGTATAGACACCTCAGCCCGTCAGACCCGTGTCCACACCTCAGCCCGTCAGACCCGTGTCCACACCTCAGCCCGTCAGACCCGTGTCCACACCTCAGCCCATCAGCCCCGTATAGACACCTCAGCCCATCAGCCCCATATAGACACCTCAGCCCATCAGCCCCGTATAGACACCTCAGCCCGTCAGACCCGTGTCCACACCTCAGCCCGTCAGACCCGTGTCCACACCTCAGCCCGTCAGACCCGTGTCCACACCTCAGCCCATCAGCCCCGTATAGACACCTCAGCCCATCAGACCCGTGTCCACACCTCAGCCCGTCAGACCCGTGTCCACACCTCAGCCCGTCAGACCCGTATAGACACCTCAGCCCATCAGCCCCGTATACACACCTCAGCCAATCAGCCCCGTATAGACACCTCAGCCCGTCAGACCCGTGTCCACACCTCAGCCCGTCAGACCCGTGTCCACACCTCAGCCCATCAGCCCCGTATAGACACCTCAGCCCATCAGCCCCGTATAGACACCTCAGCCCATCAGCCCCATATAGACACCTCAGCCCATCAGCCCCGTATAGACACCTCAGCCCGTCAGACCCGTGTCCACACCTCAGCCCGTCAGACCCGTGTCCACACCTCAGCCCGTCAGACCCGTGTCCACACCTCAGCCCATCAGCCCCGTATAGACACCTCAGCCCATCAGCCCCGTATAGACACCTCAGCCCATCAGCCCCATATAGACACCTCAGCCCATCAGCCCCGTATAGACACCTCAGCCCGTCAGACCCGTGTCCACACCTCAGCCCGTCAGACCCGTGTCCACACCTCAGCCCGTCAGACCCGTGTCCACACCTCAGCCCATCAGCCCCGTATAGACACCTCAGCCCATCAGACCCGTGTCCACACCTCAGCCCGTCAGACCCGTGTCCACACCTCAGCCCATCAGACCCGTGTCCACACCTCAGCCCATCAGACCCGTATAGACACCTCAGCCCGTCAGACCCGTGTCCACACCTCAGCCCATCAGACCCGTATAGACACCTCAGCCCATCAGACCCGTATAGACACCTCAGCCCATCAGACCTGTATAGACACCTCAGCCCATCAGACCCGTGTCCACACCTCAGCCCATCAGACCCGTATAGACACCTCAGCCCATCAGACCCGTGTCCACACCTCAGCCCATCAGCCCCGTGTCCACACCTCAGCCCATCAGCCCCCTATAGACATCTCAGCCCATCAGACCCGTATAGACACCTCACCCAATCATACCCGTATAGACACCTCAGCCCATCAGCCCCGTATAGACACCTCACCCCATCAGACCCGTATAGACACCTCAGCCCATCAGACCCGTGTCCACACCTCAGCCCATCAGACCCGTATAGACACCTCAGCCCATCAGACCCGTGTCCACACCTCAGCCCATCAGACCCGTATAGACACCTCAGCCCATCAGACCCATGTCCACACCTCACCCCATCAGACCTGTATAGACACCTCAGCCCATCAGACCCGTGTCCACACCTCAGCACTTCAGACCCGTGTCCACACCTCAGCCCATCAGCCCCGTATAGACACCTCAGCAAATCAGCCCCGTATAGACACCTCAGCAAATCAGCCCCGTATAGACACCTCACCCCATCAGACCCGTATAGACACCTCAGCCCATCAGACCCGTATAGACACCTCAGCCCATCAGACCCGTGTCCACACCTCAGCCCGTCAGACCCGTGTCCACACCTCAGCCCGTCAGACCCGTGTCCACACCTCAGCCCATCAGCCCCGTATAGACACCTCAGCAAATCAGCCCCGTATAGACACCTCACCCAATCAGACCCGTATAGACACCTCACCCAATCAGACCCATATAGACATCTCAGCCCGTCAGCCCCGTATAGACACCTCAGCCCGTCAGACCCGTGTCCACACCTCAGCCCGTCAGACCCGTGTCCACACCTCAGCCCGTCAGCCCCGTATAGACACCTCAGCCCATCAGCCCCGTATAGACACCTCAGCCCATCAGCCCCATATAGACACCTCAGCCCATCAGCCCCGTATAGACACCTCAGCCCGTCAGACCCGTGTCCACACCTCAGCCCGTCAGACCCGTGTCCACACCTCAGCCCGTCAGACCCGTGTCCACACCTCAGCCCATCAGCCCCGTATAGACACCTCAGCCCATCAGACCCGTGTCCACACCTCAGCCCGTCAGACCCGTGTCCACACCTCAGCCCATCAGACCCGTGTCCACACCTCAGCCCATCAGACCCGTATAGACACCTCAGCCCGTCAGACCCGTGTCCACACCTCAGCCCATCAGACCCGTATAGACACCTCAGCCCATCAGACCCGTATAGACACCTCAGCCCATCAGACCTGTATAGACACCTCAGCCCATCAGACCCGTGTCCACACCTCAGCCCATCAGACCCGTATAGACACCTCAGCCCATCAGCCCCGTGTCCACACCTCAGCCCATCAGCCCCGTGTCCACACCTCAGCCCATCAGCCCCCTATAGACACCTCAGCCCATCAGACCCGTATAGACACCTCACCCAATCATACCCGTATAGACACCTCAGCCCATCAGCCCCGTATAGACACCTCAGCAAATCAGCCCCGTATAGACACCTCACCCCATCAGACCCGTATAGACACCTCAGCCCATCAGACCCGTGTCCACACCTCAGCCCATCAGACCCGTATAGACACCTCAGCCCATCAGACCCGTGTCCACACCTCAGCCCATCAGACCCGTATAGACACCTCAGCCCATCAGACCCATGTCCACACCTCACCCCATCAGACCCGTATAGACACCTCAGCCCATCAGACCCGTGTCCACACCTCAGCACTTCAGACCCGTGTCCACACCTCAGCCCATCAGCCCCGTATAGACACCTCAGCCCATCAGACCCGTGTCCACACCTCAGCCCGTCAGACCCGTGTCCACACCTCAGCCCATCAGCCCCGTATAGACACCTCAGCCCATCAGACCCGTGTCCACACCTCACCCCATCAGACCCTTATAGACACCTCAGCCCATCAGACCCGTGTCCACACCTCAGCCCATCAGACCCGTGTCCACACCTCAGCCCATCAGCCCCGTATAGACACCTCAGCCCATCAGACCCGTGTCCACACCTCAGCCCGTCAGACCCGTGTCCACACCTCACTGCTGGCTGGAAATTAAATCAGTGGAAGGGTCACTGACTCAGTGTTGTCCATCAGACAGCTGTGTTTTATGGGTGTATTATATAGTACAGTGTATGTGATACATAGTACAGTACTGGAAATGTGTGCATTACATCATATACAAAATACTCTGTTTCACATCATACAGTATATTAGATTTAAAGTTCAGTATGTTATCTGTTTAAAGCAGTGTATTAAAAATATAGTACTCTTTTGGCCGGATTATACAGTATATTAGATATATAGTACAGTTTGTTGCTGGATTATACAGTATATTAGATATATAGTACAGTTTGTTGCTGGATTATACAGTATATTAGATATGTAGTACAGTTTGTTGCTGGATTATACAGTATATTAGATATATAGTACAGTTTGTTGCTGGATTATACAGTATATTAGATATGTAGTACAGTTTGTTGCTGGATTATACAGTATATTAGATATATAGTACAGTTTGTTGCTGGATTATACAGTATATTAGATATATAGTAGTTTGTTGCTGGATTATACAGTATATTAGATATGTAGTGTAGTAAGTAAATGCTGGTACACAGCGAGTGGGTGTGGATGTGTCTGGGTGTTCTGCAGGTGTGTGTTTGTGGTCCAAGTGATCTGATGCTGTGTTTGTGGTCCAGATTATTTGTGTGTGTTTGTGGTCCAGATGATGTAAGTGTGCGTTTGTGTGTGTTTGTGGTCCAGATGACCGGAGTGTGTGTTTGTGGTCCTAATGATCTGAGTGTGTGTTTGTGGTCCAGATTATCGGAGTGTGTGTTTGTGGTCCAAGTGATCTGAGAGTGTGTTTGTGGTCCACATGATCTGAGAGTGTGTTTGTGGTCCAGATTATCTGAGTGTGTGTTTGTGGTCCACATGATCTGAGAGTGTGTTTGTGTGTTTTGTGTAGATAATCAGTTCCGGATGTCCATCTTGGAGAGGCTGGAGCAGATGGAGAGGAGGATGGCAGAGATGGCCAACAACAATCAACAGCAACACCAGCAGCAGCAGAACCACCAACAGCGGCTTTCACGGCAACAGAGTTTACCTGCCTCCCCCCCGCGCCTCACACCTGAAAACCAGGTACACACAAGCACACACGCAGAATAACAAGAACTACAGCCAGGACTGGAAGCTCCAATCAGCGTAGTCACTGTCCAGCAGCTGATGGTCAGGTCAGCCTCACCTCAGCATTGTTAGTGCAGCCTTTATCCAACAGTCATCATCTCAGAAATCACTGAGGGACATGGTTCCTCAGTATTTCTTCCTCATGTTCCTAGAGAGTTTCTTCTTCTGAGTCTTGGTTCCTCACTGGTTCTTCCTCATTTTAGAGAGTTTCTTCTTCTGAGTCTTGGTTCCTCACTGGTTCTTCCTCATCATTTTAGAGAGTTTCTCCTTGTGAGTCATGGTGCCTCTGTGGTTCTTCCTCATGTTCCTAGAAAATTTCTCCTTCTGAGTCATGGTGCCTCAGTGGTGCTTCCTCATGATTTTAGAGAGTTTCTCCTTCTGAGTCATGGTGCCTCAGTGGTGGTTCTTCATAATTTTAGAGAGTTTCTCCTTCTGAGACATGGTGCCTCATTGGTTCTTCCTCATGATTTTAGAGAGTTTCTCCTTGTGAGTCATGGTGCCTCTGTGGTTCTTCCTCATGTTCCCAGAGAGTTTCTCCCTCTGAGTCATGGTGCCTCAGTGGTGCTTCCTCATGATTTTAGAGAGTTTCTCCTTCTAAGACATGGTGCCTCATTGGTTCTTCCTCATGATTTTAGAGAGCTTCTCCTTGTGAGTCATGGTGCCTCAGTGGTGTGGATGTATGGAGTCCAAAGCAATTAATATATAACATGCAATTTAATAGCAACAGTATAGAATGCTGTATACAGTGTACGGTACAGTGATGTTCTCCAGGTGAAGGTACTGGAGATCTGAGGGCTCCAGCTTTAACCCCAGTGGCAGTTTGGTGTTGTGAATGGTAACCAGACAGAAAACACACTTCACAGAAAGGAAACGGTTTATTTCCATTTGTATGGGGTTTGGGGATGTTTTATCAAGTCAGTCCCACAGGGTAGTGAGTATTGTTGTTTGATTGCAGCTCTGACAGGTCACCCAGCAGGGCTGCCTCCGTGCCGCTGGCTCGGCGCCTTTTGCTCGGCGCCTTCTGCTCGTTTTTTTTAGCTGAAGTTCTTGCGTCAGAGCAGCAGAGAGAGAGAGAGAGGGAAAAATCTGAGGGAGGGGAGAGGTGAAGTGTGAGAGTGTGAGGGGAGTCAGGGTGACACTGTGTGTGTGTGTGTGTGTGTGTGTGTGTGTGTGTGTGTGTGTGTGTGGGGTATGGATGTAATGTTTCCTATCAGGTGGCCCTCAGTGGAAAAGTTACTTTAGTCAGTGATGGAGAGAGTGAAAGAGGAGAATGTGACAGAGGGAAAGAAAAGCCGGGGGGGCGGTGGAGGGAAAGCAGGAGGGGCGTGTTTGAACCAGCTTGATCAAGTATTATTTTCCTTATTATGGTCTCCTTTCGTTAAGTTTTCTT
>NC_051219.1:959347-1034347 GCF_015220715.1 Pygocentrus nattereri
TAACCGACTCTAAATGTAGGTATTGTGATATAAACCGAGTCTGTTCTACAGTTTCTCATTAGACTGAATGAATAACCGACTCTAAATGTAGGTATTGTGATATAACCCGAGTCCGTTCTACAGTTTCTCATTAGACTGAATGAATAACCGACTCTAAATGTAGGTATTATGATATAAACCGAGTCTGTTCTACAGTTTCTCGTTAGGCTGAATGAATAACCGGCTCTAAATGTAGGTATTGTGATATAAACCGAGTCTGTTCTACAGTTTCTCATTAGACTGAATGAATAACCGACTCTAAATGTAGGTATTGTGATATAAACCGAGTCCGTTCTACAGTTTCTCATTAGACTGAATGAATAACCGACTCTAAATGCAGGTATTGTGATATAAACCGAGTCCGTTCTACAGTTTCTCGTTAGACTGAATGAATAACCGACTCTAAATGTAGGTATTGTGATATAAACCGAGTCCGTTCTACAGTTTCTCGTTAGACTGAATGAATAACCGACTCTAAATGTAGGTATTGTGATATAAACCGAGTCCGTTCTACAGTTTCTCGTTAGACTGAATGAATAACCGACTCTAAATGTAGGTATTGTGATATAAACCGAGTCCGTTCTACAGTTTCTCGTTAGACTGAATGAATAACCGACTCTAAATGTAGGTATTGTGATATAAACCGAGTCCGTTCTCCAGTTTCTCGTTAGGCTGAATGAATAACCGACTCTAAATGTAGGTATTGTGATATAAACCGAGTCCGTTCTACAGTTTCTCGTTAGGCTGAATGAATAACCGACTCTAAATGTAGGTATTGTGATATAAACCGAGTCTGTTCTACAGTTTCTCATTAGACTGAATGAATAACCGACTCTAAATGTAGGTATTGTGATATAAACCGAGTCCGTTCTACAGTTTCTCATTAGACTGAATGAATAACCGACTCTAAATGTAGGTATTGTGATATAAACCGAGTCTGTTCTACAGTTTCTCATTAGGCTGAATGAATAACCGGCTCTAAATGTAGGTATTGTGATATAAACCGAGTCCGTTCTACAGTTTCTCATTAGGCTGAATGAATAACCGACTCTAAATGTAGATATTGTGATATAAACCGAGTCCGTTCTACAGTTTCTCATTAGACTGAATGAATAACCGACTCTAAATGTAGGTATTGTGATATAAACTGAGTCCGTTCTACAGTTTCTCATTAGACTGAATTAATAACCGACTCTAAATGTAGGTACTGTGATATAAACCGAGTCCGTTCTACAGTTTCTCGTTAGACTGAATGAATAACCGACTCTAAATGTAGGTATTGTGATATAAACCGAGTCCGTTCTACAGTTTCTCGTTAGACTGAATGAATAACCGACTCTAAATGTAGGTATTGTGATATAAACCGAGTCCGTTCTACAGTTTCTCGTTAGACTGAATGAATAACCGACTCTAAATGTAGGTATTGTGATATAAACCGAGTCCGTTCTACAGTTTCTCGTTAGACTGAATGAATAACCGACTCTAAATGTGGGTATTGTGATATAAACCGAGTCCGTTCTACAGTTTCTCGTTAGGCTGAATGAATAACCGACTCTAAATGTAGGTATTGTGATATAAACCGAGTCCGTTCTACAGTTTCTCATTAGACTGAATGAATAACCGACTCTAAATGTAGGTATTGTGATATAAACCGAGTCTGTTCTACAGTTTCTCATTAGACTGAATGAATAACCGGCTCTAAATGTAGGTATTGTGATATAAACCGAGTCTGTTCTACAGTTTCTCATTAGGCTGAATGAATAACCGACTCTAAATGTAGGTATTGTGATATAAACCGAGTCTGTTCTACAGTTTCTCATTAGACTGAATGAATAACCGGCTCTAAATGTAGGTGTTGTGATATAAACCGAGTCTGTTCTACAGTTTCTCATTAGACTGAATGAATAACCGACTCTAAATGTAGGTATTGTGATATAAACCGAGTCTGTTCTACAGTTTCTCATTAGACTGAATGAATAACCGACTCTAAATGTAGGTATTGTGATATATATTGAGCCTGTTCTATGGGTTTTTATCAATGTTGTATGAAGCTTGTCACAGCAGTAGCAATGTAAGGACAGAGTTTGGAGGAGGAAATTTGTAGTATTTTGTGTTTAAAGCACTACAGTATAAAAGTCTTCCTCTCTCTGTAGGACTGTTAGTGCTGATAGTTTGGATTTGGAGCAGGAGGTGGATCCCCTCAACGTTGATCACTTCTCATGTACACCACTGGTCAGTAAAGGACACACACTTTTAGGGCACTTTGTTTTATCAAGAATGTAGAAAGCCCAAAAATTTGTGCGCCCCTGGTCAAATATCATGTTTGTGTTGAGTCTATAAGCCTAAATAAGTTACACATCCTCGACAAAGAACACACTTCTGCACACTTTCATACACACTTAGTGATTAATTGTTACATATCGGGGACAAAAAGAATTAAGCAAAAGTAGTGGCACCTTTTAAAATTGTGTATTTTATTCTTTCCCCAATATATTAAACAGAAATTGCATTAAACAGAAAAATCCATGTTTTAACTTCACCTAGAAAATCAGTAGAACATGAAATGATGCCAGGGATATTCAGACTGTATCTTCGGATTGTGTCTGGATTTTCTACTGTGATTGGCTGCTAAATGTCTGTGATTGTGTCTGTGCTGTATGTGTAGATGTGGGCGTGTGCTTTAGGTCATCAGTCGGCAGCAGTGTTGCTGTACCGGTGGAGCAGCGTGGCTCTGGGTATTCCTGACTCTCTGGGGCGCCTCCCGCTGGCCGTGGCCCGTTCACGAGGACATACGCGCCTCGCACGCTGCATCGAAGAGCTGCACACATTCACACAGGCTCAGGAGCTCACACACACTCACACTCACACACTCAGCCTCGACACGTCGCCGCCGCCACAGATTCCACTGTCTCCACTGTCCACCAGCCCCGACACGGGTGAGTTGAGTAACATGTAGTGTATGGTCAGCATTAGCAGCAAAGCCATGTAAGAGTTTGGCTGTTGCATCGTGCAAACAGCATAAATATTTGTGAAATACGTTACCACATTCAAGAGTGTTCTCTTTCCTCATAAACGTTGATAGAAGTTGAACATACACAAGAAATGCTAATGCTATATGATGATGAACATCACCACTATCAGAGAAATAATACGTTTTCCGTTATACTTCAGATGTTATTCTTTTCAGAAACTTGTTATTTCCAAAATTATTACAAATGCATATACAGCAATTCAAATGAAACTCTTCCTTTGCTATAAAGAACTTAAAACGTGATTCAGAGGAAACTTCATTGGCAACTCAGACAGAAACAAGAACACACAGTTTCAATGATTCAAAGCACCACTAGCACCAAAGGCTGCTGATATTCGTGTCCTGCTCAACATGTGTGAGTGAGTGAGTTGGTTAGTGGGTTACAAGCCAGGTACATGAAGTGCTTTGCAGCTGATGCCGTCCACCTCAAATCCAACAGAAGAAACAAAAAAGTGCAAAAACACAGGCAAGTGTGTCATGATGTAGACATGCAGTTAGCACCGTGCTATTTGGTGGGGTATAAGCTTCCATTACTTGTTAGCTGCATTAGCCTTGCAGCTTCAATGCTAAAACTGAAGGAGCAGACTTCAAACACCAAATGTGTTTTAGATGATCGACTACATTTATAATTCCTAAACTTTAGTCAGGTTATCTGCTGGTGCGTAATGTCAGTTCGGTCACGAATGGTAGAAACCACTTTTGGTGTCAGTCATCTTATGTTTTTGAAAGGATTAAAGGGATTATATTTAGAAAATTGTGTTATTTTCTCTTTTTCTCAGGCTTGAGTTCGTCCAGTAGTATTCCATCTCCCAGTGAACCGCCCTCTCCCTCACCAAGCTCTGCCTACTCCAGTGGCTCTGTCCCACCCACCTCCCCTCTGTCCAGCCCCCCTGACCCCATGGACACCTCTAGTTCCTCTCCTTCCTCCCCAGTGTCTTGGGAAGCGTTGGGAGGGGCAGGGTCTGGTCACTCCCCCCCACACACACAACCAGACTACACACACTCTCACACACACTCCCCCTTTGAGGCCGAGCTGCTGAACTACAGTGAGAACGCCGAGAATGAGGACTACCTGCCTGCAGAAGTGCTACAGGTGAGACCTATGCACATTCACTGATTAGTTGGATCTTGAGTCAGTACAGGTAGGTCTCAGTTTGAGTCCTGAATCAGTACAGGTAGGTCTCAGTTTGAGTCATGAGTCACTACAGGCAAGTCTATGGTTAAGTCCTGAGTCAATCCTGGCAAGTTTCAAGTTGAATTCAAAGTCAACACAGGCAAATCTCAGGTCGAGTCTCAAGTCAGTAAAGGTAATTCTCAAGTCAAGTCCTGAATCAATACAGGCAAGTCTTGAGTTCCGAGTCATTAGGGGCAAGTCTCAAATTAAGTCCTGAATTAATACAGGCAAGTCTCGAGTGCTGAGTCAGCATAGACAAGTCTCAAGTTGGGTCCTGAGTCAATACAGCAAAGTTTCAAGTTGAGTCCTAAGTCAGTACAGGCAAGTCTCAAGTCGAGTCTCGAGTCAGTACCAGCAAGTCTAAAGTTGAGTCCTGAGTTAATGCAGGCCAGTCTCCAGTCGAGTTCTGAGTCAGTACAGGCAGGTCTCGAGTCGATTCCTGAGTCAGTACAGGCAGGTCTCAAGTCATGTTTGAAGTCAGTACTGGCAAGTCTCAAGTCAGTACAGGAGAGTTCCAAGCCGAGTCTTGAGTCAGCACAGAAAAGTCTCAAGTTGAGTCCTGAGTCAATACAGGCAAGTTTCAAGTCGATTCCTGAGTTAGCACAGGCAAGTCATAAGTAGAGTGCTGAGTCAGAACAGCCAAGTCTTAGGTTGAGTCCTAAGTCAATACAGGCAAGTCTCAAGTCAAGTCCTGAGTAAATACAGGTCAGTTTCAAGTCTTGAGTCAGTACAGGAAAGTTCCAAGTCAAGTCCTGAGTAAGCACAGGCAAGTTTTGAGTCAAGTCCTGAGTTTAGTACAGGCCAGTCTCAAGTCGATTCCTGAGTTAGAGCAGGCACATTTCAAGTTGAGTCACAAGTCAGTACAGGAAGGTCATGATTCCCGAGTTAGTACAGGAGTGCCAAGACTTTCCTGACTTACCTGTCGACCTGAGACTTGCATGTACTGACCTAGCAATCAACTTTTTGAGGTGACTCAGCTTCACACCTCTTAAGTTAGTAACGTTTGTCTGAGTAATGAACAGTAGGCAGTGTAATACTGGTCAGCTTCTCATGATGACATTTATTTGTATGTTTGTTTGAGGTTGACATGGCGACACTGGCAGAACAGATAATCGAGGCGACACCAGAGCGAATCAAACAGGAGGAATTCCCTAGGGAGGCGGAGTCTCCGCTCAGAGAGAGGCGAGACAATCCTGCCATTCATGACACCATGCCTTGGCTTGCACCATACCTGGACACTGTAGACAGGTACACAATAAGCAACAATATTCCCAAACGCTCATTTGTCTCCCAAACACCACCATTTTCAGCCAAACACCATCTTTTTGCTCCAAAAACTGCCACTGTCCACCAAACACCATCATTCCATCATCAGTCTCCACCAGTCATTCTCCATCAAACATGACCAAGCTCCTCCCAAACACCACGATTCTCCAACAAACACCACCATTCTCCACCCAGACACCACCTTTCTCCACCCAAACACCATTCTCCTCCCAAACAACACCATTCTCCAACAAACACCACCATTCTCCACCCAGACACCTCCTTTCTGCACCCAAACACCATTCTCCTCCCAAACACCACCATTCTCCACCCAGACACCACCTTTCTCCTCCCAAACACCACCATTCATCTTTGCGTGTTTCACCAGAATCTTTTAGCAAATTTATAAATTAATTAAATCATTTACATTTTGCCCCTCTGTATGTGTTAGGTGTATGTGTCCAACCCCCCAGCCACCCTCCCCTCTCAGTGCACTGGCCTTGCAGAGGCTCCGCCCCCCGAGCAGCGCTGCGTGGGCGGAGTTTCTGAATGCCTCAGCCAATGGCAGAATGGAGAGAGACTTCGCTCTGCTCACGCTGACGGACAGCGAACAGAGAGAACTATACGAAGCAGCACGCATCATCCAGAATGCATTCAGGAGATACAAGGTACACATTCACTATTCGTAGCAGATCCTGAATTATTCGTAGCAGATCCTGAATTATTCGTTGCAGATCCTGAATTAATTATCCAGGTTGTTATGTGAATAATCAGGCTGCAGGTTAAATAGCTGTGGTTGTATTTTCAGGGGCGGAGGCTGAAGGAGCAGCAGGACATGGCGGCTGCAGTTATCCAGCGATGCTACAGGAAGTACAAGCAGGTACACACACACCTCGTTAAAGAGCGCTCGTCACAGAGCTCACTGATGTTCTAGCTGGTGTGGTACTAATGTGTATTTATGCTTTAAATGTGGTCATTTGTCTTGTCTTACTGTTCATGTGGTTGACTGTGTATGTGCTGTCTGCAGTGTTCTCAGTCCTGGTCCTGGAGTTCCACTGTCCTGCACATTTTAGAGTTCCTCTGCTCCCAACACACCTGATTCAGATAATGAACTAAATAACAAGCCCCTCTTTAGGTGAAGTCCCTGTGTCATTTAGCACCTCTACAGGACCAGGATTCAGAGCCACACTGATCTAGAGTTACTGTGTGAAATCAGTACATAGTTCGTCAACTCTTACTGTCCTGCTGCCATAATCCAGATGGTCTACATCTGAACTATATTACTGTTTTATGGATCAGTGGCCTACATTCATTTTTAGGGCTACATTACACTCATTTCCAGGGATAGATTATACCCATTTCCATGGAAATAAGAGTAGACTAACCATGGTAAGTCCATTTCCATGGTTACACTACGCCCATTTCCATGGTTAGTCTATGCCCATTTCCATGGTTACACTACGCCCATTTCCATGGTTAGTCTATGCCCATTTCCATGGTTACGCTACACCCATTTCCATGTTCAGTCTACACCCATTTCCATGGTTACGCCAGACATAATGAGTTGTGAGAACACCTGCCCCATTACATTTGGAATGCTGTTATGGTAGGAATGTAGAAGTGAAGAAATTTGACTGAAATATTCACAAGTGTTTATCAGAAAAAAGAACAAATGAAAATGTTCGTCATTTGATTAGAGGATAATTGATTCAACACTAACTTAAGTGATGACTTTTTTTTCTAGCCTTGCATTACTAGATAAATGGTTAGATGGGGTTATTTAACATCAACGTACTAGTTATTGTCACAAGAATACATACAAATGCATTGAATAGCATTCAGTTGGTTCTGTGTGTATCTGCATATACATATGTATGTTTGTGTTTGTGTGTGTTAGTGTATGTGTGTATGTTTGTTGTTTATTTATGTGCTGACTAACATTCACTAATATAACTGATCTCTTTCACTCCCTGCTCTGTCTCTCTCTCTGTATGTATCTGATTTTCATGCTAGCTAACATGGATTGCGCTGAAGGTAAAATTAAACTCTAAAGCTGTGTGTGTCTTGTTTAGTGCAGTGCCCCCCCATTGTACCCACTGTACCCATCGTACCCACTCCCCCCAGTTTTTACAGTGTACCAAGTTTACCCTCTTTACATAGTGTACCTAATTCACCCTCTTTACTTTGTGCCTAGTTTACCCTCTTTACCCAATGTACCAGTTTACCTAGTGTACCAAGTTTACCCTCTTTACCTAGTGTACCTAATTCACCCTCTTTACTTTGTGCCTAGTTTACCCTCTTTACCCAATGTACCAGTTTACCTAGTGTACCAAGTTTACCCAGTGTACCCACTGTATCCAGTTTACCCAGTGTACCCGGTTTACCCTCTTTACTCAGTGTAACCGGTTTATCCTCTTTACTCAGTGTAACCGGTTTATCCTCTTTACTCAGTGTAGCCGGTTTATCCTCTTGACTCAGTGTACCCGATTTACCCTCTTGACTCAGTGTACCTGGTTTACCCCCTTTACTCAGTGTACCTGGTTTATCCTCTTTACTCAGTGTACCTGGTTTATCCTCTTTACTCAGTGTACCCGATTTACCCTCTTGACTCAGTGTACCTGGTTTATCCTTTTTACTCAGTGTAACCGGTTTATCCTCTTTGCTCAGTGTACCTGGTTTATCCTCTTTGCTCAGTGTACCTGGTTTATCCTTTTTACTCAGTGTAACCGGTTTATCCTCTTTGCTCAGTGTACCTGGTTTATCCTCTTTGCTCAGTGTACCTGGTTTATCCTCTTGACTCAGTGTACCTGGTTTACCCCCTTTACTCAGTGTACCTGGTTTATCCTCTTTACTCAGTGTAACCGGTTTATCCTCTTTACTCAGTGTACCTGGTTTATCCTCTTTACTCAGTGTACCCGATTTACCCTCTTGACTCAGTGTACCCGATTTACCCTCTTGACTCAGTGTACCTGGTTTATCCTTTTTACTCAGTGTAACCGGTTTATCCTCTTTGCTCAGTGTACCTGGTTTATCCTCTTTGCTCAGTGTAACCAGTTTATCCTCTTTACTCAGTGTACCTGGTTTATCCTCTTTGCTCAGTGTACCTGGTTTATCCTCTTTGCTCAGAGTACCCGGTTTATCCTCTTTGCTCAGTGTACCTGGTTTATCCTCTTTGCTCAGTGTACCTGGTTTATCCTCTTTGCTCAGTGTAACCAGTTTATCCTCTTTACTCAGTGTACCTGGTTTATCCTCTTTGCTCAGTGTACCTGGTTTATCCTCTTTGCTCAGAGTACCCGGTTTATCCTCTTTGCTCAGTGTACCCGGTTTATCCTCTTTGCTCAGTGTAACCAGTTTATCTTCTTTGCTCAGTGTACCTGGTTTATCCTCTTGACTCAGTGTACCCGGTTTACCAAATTTACCCAGTAAACCCAATTTATCCACTGGACCCTGTTTAGCCAATTTAGCTACTTTACTCAGTGTATCCTGTTTCCCCAGTGTAGCCACTCACTTCTGTGTATCCAGTTTATCCAACATACCCAGTTAATCCAGTGAACAGAGTTTACCCAGTGGACCTACTTTACATAATGTTCCCAGTTTAGCAAATGTACCCAGTTTCCCAGTTTCCCCAATGTATCCAGTGTCTGTCCTCTGAGGAGTTCTGTAAAGCTGTGTCTTCCCTGCTGTTCATGTGTGTGAGACCAGCTGTGGGAAGGGTGTGTTTGTGTTTGTGTGTGCTGTTAGTTATTTCTCTTTAGTTTTAGTTAGTTCTGATGGCATAGTCTGATTGGTTAAGAAGCGTTCTACTCGTCCTGCAATTTGTGATAACAGCTAGAGCTTAAAATATGCAGTTTAAGCCCAGTGGGACGTGACTGCACACATCAGGTTCTGACGTCATTTTCCAAACATGATCCCACTATTAACAGGTTTTACCTGCTTTTCCCCACTTCAGTGTGAGTCCTGAGTTCACTGCTTTCACTGCCTTAAATCGTTTTTTAATATTACATATTAATGCCTAAGCTCCTGTAGGTGTGATGTGTCTCATTATTTTTGAATATCATAATATCATAATTAATTTTTGGAGGGGTCTCTCCGTGAGGCGTTGGGTGTCTGTGTTTATAAGGACTCGTGGTCTATATATTTAACTCCCTCTTTCTCTCTCCGTGGGCAGTACGCTCTATATAAGAAGATGACCCAGGCTGCAATCCTGATCCAGAGTAAATTCAGGAGTTATTACGAGCAGAAGAAGTTCCAGCAGTCTCGCCGTGCCGCGGTGCTCATCCAGCAGTACTACCGCAGCTACAAGGAGTATGAGCGGCTAAAGCAGGGGCCCCGAGGGGCCAACACCCTCACCACCAAGATAAAGTAAGGAGGGAGGGGTATATTGTGAAATAAACAGAGTCTGTTCTACAGTTTCTGGTCGGGTGAACGAGGTCATGTTCTGTGGAGGTTCTGACTGTATCTCTGTCCGTGTTCCTCCTCCAGAGGCTCGTTCCTGACGAAGAAACAGGACCAGGCGGCTCGCAAGATCATGCGCTTCCTCCGCCGCTGCAGACACAGGTACACACAGATCGTAGTGGTGCATTTGGATTCTAATGACTCTGTCGTTTAAAGTCAGTTACATTCCCTATTTTGAGTACTTTGATCCTGTATTTTGAGCAAATGAACCTGTAGTGCCTAGATAAATACATTTCTACAAGTGCTTTAACCTTTTGGGCAGTGCTGTATGTGAGGGACAGATATAGTAGCTGGTGAAATGGTCATTTTTGGCTCTAACTTGGTCTGCGAACACTCTGATTTGGACAAAACGGTCTGAAAAATGGTGAGTAAATGAATTATAATACGGGACCAAATTAGGGGCTGGTAGATTTCTTGCTCTGAACACGTGATCGACTGCATTATCTACCATCCAGTTAGCCAGCTGGCACATGTTAATGATTAATATTAGTATAACTCATCATATTTTTGTAGAGCTCTGCATATCTCAGAGGGTTTGGTGTGAAACGGTTCAGACGTCTTTACAGTGGTGGTGATGGGAACCAGGCGTCGCCATGACTACAACACAGATATAGACACTTTATTTACCATCCAGAACCACCAGAGAACCTACACGAGTCTTCTGAGCTTATATGGAATGTTGATGATGGAAAACAGTGGAAAATCTGGAATAATGAGTTCTCTTTGGGGACTATTTTGCCGCACAGCGCCCTGCTTGTCTCCCTCCACCATGAATGGAGTTGAAGTTCTCTAAACTCTCATAAAACAGCGTCTCAGTCATCAGGCAGTGAATTCAGAACCAGTTCATGTAGGAACTTTCTGTAGGAGCTTTTAGAGGGACGTCTGGTTCCCATCACCACCACTGTGAGGAGCTTTTAGAGGGGGACGTCTGGTTCCTATCACCACCACTGTGAGGAGCTTTTAGAGGGGGACGTCTGGTTCCTATCGCCACCACTGGGAGCAGCTGTGACTCGGTCAGTTTATCTAGAACAGAGCGTTTCACACCAAACCGCTCAGAATGGCTCTACGTCTTAACCACTTAATTATGCTGGGAATTTTGGGAAATTGTTGGAAGTCATGACTGGAAATTATAGAAATGAAGGGGGCGGGTCTCTGACTTTTGCACTGTAGTGTATTATGGTACAATTTAATACAAGATGTGTTTGTGTTGTTTTCCCAGGATAAAGGAGCTGAAGCAGAGCAAGGAGCTGGAGAGGCGGGGCCTTACCACCTGATATACACACACACACACACACACACTCTTATACTCATGTTTTCTCTGTAGAGTCCTATACAGTCATGTTTACAGTAGGTTCTGAACTAAACACTGTCCGGCCTCTCTCCGCGCTCGCCGAGGGACGATTTTCCTGCATGTTGAGGAATGAAGAGAGGAGGTTTCCTCTCGTTCATCTGCTGCCCTTTAACTCTCACACTGGGCTTCTTCTCTCGTTCTCCTCTCGCTCCGTTCGTTTTGGTTTCATTTTTCCCTTCGCCTTCGTGCCGTAGCCAAGCTTCAGGAGAAGTGTATGATCAGGGAGAGCGGGCGATCGAGCATCGCTGTCTCTCTCTCTCCGCCTGTCTGTCTGACTGACTGAGGTGCTTCCAGCGCATTACACTTTACGCTTTGATTTCACTGTCGCAAAACTAAAAGAGAGACAGAGCAGCTTTTCCACGTATATAAATATATATATATATATATAAAACGTACTCCTGAGGTTTAGAAACTCTATATATAAACATAAACGTCTATATTCTGAAGAAAAGATGATTGTCTTGCGTGCTGAGTTTATTTACTGATCTGAGGTGTTTCAGGCATGTTTTATTATGACTCGATGTTTACCTGCCCAGGGGGAGGGGCTTGTGGCTTAAGGCTCCGCCCGCTGATCTTATTTAGTCTTAGACTTCTGAAACGAGGGAAGAGAAAGAGGGAAAGGAAGAAAGGAATGGCGCCCGTTCTCCAGCACTCCAGCTGGTTTGTGTTGTACAGAGAAACTTATGAAAGTCTTAAGCGGGAACACGCACACCTGCAGTGGCGTGACGGGGTGCGGTTAGGGCTGCACGGTATAAGCCGAGGGGTGTGGTAATCGGCCCTCTCCACACTCTCATGTTCCAGTGAAGCAGCAGGCGTGAGGAAAATATCACAGTAGTGGCAGCATTTACGCATGTAGCCCTTTTTAAGGTAGTAAACATCGCTTTTCCACAAAAAGCTGTTCATTTCCAGAAATGTGTGTGCAAAATTACGGTAAAGCTCATCTGTATAGAAGAAAATTCGAGACATACAATTGTATGCAAAAGTTTTAGCACCCCCAGTCATATTTCATGCGTTTTTCAATTTTCCAAGCGTAAATATTTGAACACCGCCTCTACAGAGAAATCAAATTTGACTGCTCAGTTTCTGCTTATTTGCCTAATTTAACATAGTGGGGTGGAGTGGGGTGGGGTGGAGTGGGGTGGGGTGGTTGGAGGGGCACTAAAATGCCGCGTCCTCTACACTCTGACTGATAAAAGCTGCCACTGCTGGAATGATGTTAGTATGACGTCTTCCAACGTTCTGTGGGAAGTGTGAAGATTGGGATGTTTTTCTGTAATATATAAACAAATAAACTGGGAAATCAGTAACATGACAGGGTTAAATCGGCCTGCATCACTATTATTATCACTAATATCAGGAAAGGAATTATTGTAATTATTAGTGCTGTTATTATCAGTGTTAACCAAATTAATTCCTCTTTGTTAGATTTCATAAATGTAGTAGTTTATGAGGCCTCGTGGAGCTGTGATTGGTCCAGATGCTCACAGCTCATTTGCATGTTTTTAATATACGTGTGAGAGATTAATGTTGTGATGACGGTTAACAGGCGATGTATCGTGCAGCCCTAATGAAGCTGCAGCCTGCAGACTCTGGCCGTACTGACCGGTTGAACTGCTGGATTCACTCGACACCTCCAGCCAGTTCTGGTTTAATGCGGCGTCTGATTTCAGAGCTGATTTCAGAGCTGATTTATTACAGTACCACTTTGCTGTCTAGTATTGCTCTGCGTCAGCACGTTTAATTAAGAGTTCATTGGAAGTTGATTAACAGAATTTGTTATGATTTGACTTCACTTTCCAAGCAGGAGCTCGATGGGCAGCTGTTATTTTACTGTTTACCTCTAAATGTTTACCTGTTAATGTCTAAGATCTTACAGCGTCTAGTAAACGAGAACTTAATTCTGTTAATCAAGTCAGAAGTTAATTAAACGGTTAATTAGCTGTCGAGGGCCGTGTTAGACAAGGTCGTAAACGTTTACGCTTAGTTCTTTAGTTATTTCACTGTAATAAATCCTGATCGTTGTGGAGTCGGAGCGGAATCAGTCTCTGAGCTTTATTGCGGAATATTTACAGTATAAACCGCGATAATCTCGTCAACGGTCAGACAAAAAGTTTGTTTACATCAGTGAAAACGTTTAAAGTGGAACGAACAGTTTAAAAATAAGTCGACTGTTATAAGACATGAGAGTGTATCGGTGGCAGCGTTTAAATCGGTATCTCTTGAAGGGCAATTCCACCAATTTTCCCAAAAATTCCAGCATAATTAACTGGTTGAGATCTAATCAGAGCCGTTCTGAGCGGTTTGGTGTTCTAGATAAACCGACCGAGCCAGAACCGTTCCCAGTGGTGGTGATAGGAACCAGACGTCCCCCTCTAAAAGCTCCTCACAGTGGTGGTGATGGGAACCAGACGTCCCTCTAAAAGCTCCTCACAGTGGTGGTGATGGGAACCAGACGTCCCCCTCTAAAATCTCCTCACAGTGGTGGTGATAGGAACCAGACGTCCCTCTAAAAGCTCCTACAGAAAGTTCCTACATGAACTGGTTCTGAATTCACTGCCTGATGACTGAGACGCTGTTTTATGAGAGTTTAGAGAACTTCAACTCCATTCATGGTGGAGGGAGACATGCAGGGCGCAGTGCGGCAAAATAGTCCCCAAAGAAAACTCGTTATTCCAGATTTTCCACTGTTTTCCATCATCAACATTCCATATAAGCTCAGAAGACTCGTGTAGGTTCTCTGGTGGTTCTGGATGGTAAATAAAGTGTCTATATCTGTGTTGTAGTCATGGCGACGCCTGGTTCCCATCACCACCACTGTAAAGACGTCTGGACCGTTTCACTCCAAACCCTCTGGACCTCTGATTACTCCTCACACTCTGGGTTATGGGGGAACTCTGGGGAGGCTGGTGGGGTTGCCCGGTTTTGAAGGTGGGCTGTAGCTGAGCGGAGCGACGGTGTACAGAGCGGTGTAGTGTGGGGTGTTTCTGATTGTGCAGTGCCTTGAAGTCTTTTTTACCTTATTTAAAGTGTTTGCCGCCGTCCGGCGTCGCGGTCACTCCATCTCCTCTTCACTGCGGTTCCGATTGTGAGGCTTCCGAAGGAATAGCGCCGGATCGAGCCCGGTTCTGCGCGTTCTAACGGACGGAGACGAGCTGTTGTGCATTAATCTGTAAATATGTACAGGATGAAGATCTGTTGAGGAAAGATAGAAACGTATATATAAATATATATATTTAAAATGAACTGCTTTCTTTTGCTCCCTGAAAGGTGCACGCCTCTACACACCTGCATGGTTCCAGCTGTTTGGGTTGTCCTCGGTTCTGGTTCTGTTTTCTTGGCTGTTTATTGCTCGGTTGTTTTTAAAGCGCTTCGCATGACTTCCTTTAAATCGGACTCTGAGATATGACGACGACGTGTGCGGCTCTTACTGCTGGTGTTCACGTGACTTTATTTATGACTAGCCGAGCTTCTCTGTTTGGGTTGTTTTTACTGTAAATTCATTTTCAGATGTTCAGGCTGTTTTGCTATTTCATAATTACTCATTAAACGAGATTTACGTGTTGATGTGTTTGATCTTCTGTTCTGATTCGGAGAGAAAAGAGAACAAACAGCAAAGAGAGAGTGAACTGGTTCTTTAAGCCCCACCCACTCAGCTACAGCAGTTTAGCCCCACCCACTCAGCTACAGCGGTTTAGCCCCACCCACTCAGCTACAGCGGTTTAGCCCCACCCACTCAGCTACAGTGGTTTAGCTCCACCCATTCAGCTACAGCAGTTTAGCCCCACCCATTCAGCTACAGCGGTTTAGCTCCACCCTTCAGCTACAGCGGTTTAGCTCCACCCATTCAGCTACAGCGGTTTAGCTCCACCCATTCAGCTACAGCGGTTTGGCTCCACCCATTCAGCTACAGCGGTTTAGCTCCACCGTTCAGCTACAGCGGTTTAGCTCCACCGTTCAGCTACAGCGGTTTAGCTCCACCGTTCAGCTACAGCGGTTTAGCTCCACCCATTCAGCTACAGCGGTTTAGCTCCACCGTTCAGCTACAGCGGTTTAGCTCCACCGTTCAGCTACAGCGGTTTAGCCCCACCGTTCAGCTACAGCGGTTTAGCTCCACCTACTCAGCTACAGCGGTTTAGCTCCACCCATTCAGCTACAGCGGTTTAGCCCCACCCATTCAGCTACAGCGGTTTAGCCCCACCCATTCAGCTACAGCGGTTTAGCTCCACACATTCAGCTACAGCGGTTTAGCTCCACCCATTCAGCTACAGCGGTTTGGCTCCACCGTTCAGCTACAGCGGTTTAGCTCCACCGTTCAGCTACAGCGGTTTAGCTCCACCGTTCAGCTACAGCGGTTTAGCCCCACCGTTCAGCTACAGCGGTTTAGCTCCACCTACTCAGCTACAGCGGTTTAGCTCCACCCATTCAGCTACAGCGGTTTAGCCCCACCCATTCAGCTACAGCGGTTTAGCCCCACCCATTCAGCTACAGCGGTTTAGCCCCACCCATTCAGCTACAGCGGTTTAGCTCCACCCATTCAGCTACAGCGGTTTAGCTCCACCGTTCAGCTACAGCGGTTTAGCTCCACCGTTCAGCTACAGCGGTTTAGCTCCACCGTTCAGCTACAGCGGTTTAGCTCCACCGTTCAGCTACAGCGGTTTAGCTCCACCGTTCAGCTACAGCGGTTTAGCTCCACCCGTTCAGCTACAGCGGTTTAGCCCCACCCGTTCAGCTACAGCGGTTTAGCCCCACCCGTTCAGCTACAGCGGTTTAGCCCCACCCGTTCAGCTACAGCGGTTTAGCCCCACCCATTCAGCTACAGCGGTTTAGCCCCACCCATTCAGCTACAGCGGTTTAGCCCCACCCATTCAGCTACAGCGGTTTAGCTCCACCCATTCAGCTACAGCGGTTTAGCTCCACCCGTTCAGCTACAGCGGTTTAGCTCCACCCGTTCAGCTACAATGGTTTAGCTCCACCGTTCAGCTACAGCGGTTTAGCTCCACCGTTCAGCTACAGCGGTTTAGATCCACCCATTCAGCTACAGCGGTGTCTAACTAAAGAAGGGTTAAGGTTATATTCCCAGGTGTGAGTACGCAGCGTAACTACGGCCTTAATCCGTTTATCAAACCTCACCCTTCACTACGTCTGTTAGCTGGAGTTTAGTTCAGTCTGGAGTTTAGTCCAGTCTGGAGTTTAGTTCAGTCTGGAGTTTAGTTCAGTCTGAAGTTTAGTCCAGTCTGGAGTTTCAGTGTTTCTATTTGACTGACAGGCCAACCCCTCCATGCCCCCCCCCCCCCCCCACAGACACCTCCAGGATCATTCACTCAGACACTCGGGTTTATCCTCCAGCTGAAGAGTCTCCACATTCCCCTCTTCAGGAACAACAGAGGAAGAATGGAGGGATGAGAGAGCGTCTAATGGAAAACAGGCGCTTCGCTCGTGCCCCCCATCCTCCTTTTCAGGGTCTTTCTCCATTCTTCGCTGATCCCCTCTCCCTCTCTCCCTCCCTCTATCTCTCTAATCTGTCCTTTTCACACACTCAAACCCACTGTGGGAAACTCAGCAGCTTCTTCCAACACACTCCTGTTTGATCTTTCATCCACTGATTGATTCATTCATTTGAAATAAACTGAAATTCCCCCAGGTCTTTCCTGAAGAGCCGATCTGAACGGAACCGCTCTGGGAAACCAAAGTGGCCGTGTTTGCTCACCTGATCTCATCTACAGAAAAAACCTCTTTGGAAACTTTACACCCAACGGTTTGAAGCTCTCTCATCATTAAACAGTTCAACACGATGTCAGGACATGATAACGAGAAAGTAGCTCAGCTAAACCTCTCGTTTGAGCAACTGCACCAAACTGATGTACCTTTTGGGATAACTGCTGAGTCTAAAGGTAAACTACTGACTCTGTCAGTAAACTACTGACTATAGCTAAACTACTGACTGTCAGTAAACCACTGACTGTAGCTAAACTACTGACTGTCAGTAAACTACTGACTGTAGCTAAACTACTGACTCAGTAAACTACTGACTGTAGCTAAACTACTGACTCAGTAAACTACTGACTGTAGCTAAACTACTGACTCTGTCAGTAAACCACTGACTGTAGCTAAACTACTAACTGTCAGTAAACCACTGACTATAGCTAAACTACTGAATGTCAGTAAAACACTGACTGTAGGTAGACCACTACCTCTGTCAGTAAACTACTGACTGTAGCTAAACTACTGACTCTGTCAATAAACCACTGACTAGGTAAACTACTGACTGTAGCTAAACCATTGACTCTTGTCAGTAAACCACTGACTGTAGGTAAACTACTGACTGTCAATAAACTACTGACTAGGTAAACTGCTGACTATAGCTAAACCATTGACTGTCAGTAAACCACTGACTGTAGCTAAACTACTGAATGTCAGTAAACCACTGACTGTAGGTAGACCACTGACTGTCAGTAAACTACTGACTAGCTAAACTACTGACTCTGTAAATAAACTACTGGCTAGGTAAACTGCTGACTATAGCTAAACCACTGTCAGTAAACCACTGACTAGGTAAACTACTGACTGTAGCTAAACCATTGACTCTGTCAGTAAACCACTGACTGTAGCTAAACTACTGACTAGGTAAACTGCTGACTATAGCTAAACCACTGACTGTCAGTAAACCACTGACTAGGTAAACTACTGACTAGCTAAACCATTGACTGTCAGTAAACCACTGGCTGTAGGTAAACTACTGATTGTCAATAAATTACTGACTAGGTAAACTGACTGTTGATAAACTGCTGACCGTCAGTAAACTATTGACTCAGGCAAACTACTGATGGTAGGTAAACTACTGACTAAGGGATGAACTACTGTTTGGTAAATTACTGACAAGGTAAACTACTGACTCCATAGGTAAACTACTGAATTAGAGGCAAATAACTGACTGTTAGGACCCAGGGGTAAAGTTTGTGTGTGTGTGTGTGTGTATGTATTAGCATGTGTTAAGTGTGTGAGTGTGTGGGTGTATTAGCATGTGTTAGTGTGTGTGTGGGTGTATTAGCATGTTTGTTTGTGTGTGTGTGTGTGTGTGTGTGTGTGTATTAGCGTGTGTGTGTGTGTGTGTGTGTTAGTCAGCCTCTGAATGAGTCTCATTTCCATATGAAAAGGCAACAATAAGACTAATCTGGGCTCTAATCTGGACACTCCCTCTCTGTCCAGCCCACACACTAAACAAATGCTCAGATAACACACTTCCCCTGTTACTGCAGGCAGCAAACTCTCTGGCTGTGGAGTCCGAATCCTGCGGGTCCTCTGCTCCCATGTTTCTCAGATCTCTGCCTCGGCACACCTGGCCCAGTTAATCAACGGATTATTGTGCTTATAGCAGTGTAATTATAGTAGGGGAGACAGTTTGTTGGGCTGGAAATAGTGAGTGTGTTGGAGCAGGGAATAGCTAGTGTGCTGAGACAGGGAAATATTGGTTAGTGGACAGGGAATGCGTGGTATGTTGAGCAAGGAACGCTTGGCATGATAAGCAAGGAATACCTGGTATTTTGGGTGGAGAATACTTGGGTGTGATAGGCAGGGAATACCTGGTGTTTTGGGCAGGGAATAGTTGGTGTGATGGGCAGGGAATACGTGTTATGTTGAGCAAGGAATACTTGTTGTGAAAGCCAAGGAATGCTTGGCATTTTGGGCAAAGATTACTTGGTGTGAAGGGCATGTGATACCTTTTATGTTGGACAAGAAATACTTGGTGTTTTGGGCAGGAAATAGTTGGTCTGATAGACAGGGAATACCTGGTAAGTTATGCAAGGAATACTTGGTATATTGGGCAGAGTTTACTTGGTGTTTTGGGAAGGGAATAGTTGACATGTTGGGACAGTGAATAGTATTTTTGGTAGGAAATATTTGGTGTGTTGAATGTGGAATAGTCAGTATGATGAGGCAGGGAATAGTTGATATTTTAAAGAGGAAATCTGTGTCTTGGGCACAGGGAATACTTGGGTGGGGTATACTTGGAGTGTCTGGGCAGGGAATATTTGTGTTGGGTGGGTTATACATGGTGTGTTGAGCTGAGGTTAGGTGGTGCCTTGAGCTGGGAATACTTGGGTGGGGTATACTTGGAGTGTTTGGTCAGGGAATATTTGTGTTGGGTGGGTTATACATGGTGTGTTGAGCTGAGGTTAGGTGGTGCCTTGAGCTGGGAATTCTTGGGTGGGGTATACTTGGAGTCTTTGGGCAGGGAATATTTGTGTTGGGTGGGATATATTTGATGTGTTTGGGCTGGGAATATTTGTGTTAGGTGGGATATATTTGATGTGTTTGGGCTGGGAATATTTGTGTTGGGTGGGATATATTTGATGTGTTTGGGCTGGGAATATTTGTGTTGGGTGGGATATATTTGATGTGTTTGGGCAGGGAATATTTGTGTTGGGTGGGATATACATGGCGTGTTGAGCTGAGATTAGATGGTGCCTTGAGCTGGGAATGCTTGGTGTGTTAGGCAGGGAAAGGTTGGTGTGTTGAGATAGAGAATAGTTGGTGTTTTTGGTGGGAATACTGGCTTTGATCGTGCAGCAAAAGCGTGTTGAGTAGGGAATACATTTTCCCCAGGTGGTGGTACTGGAGAAGCAGCTTCTCCGTAGAAGCGCTCAGATCTTCGGAGATGATCCCACTGGTGGAGACTAGTAGTAGTATTGTTATTGATCACCCCAGCAGACCTTGATTAGTCGATCCAGATGTCCAGCAGGACACTTGGTGCCCACTGGGCTAAAGCTTCAGGCTGAACTGCAGTGCAGTGATTGGCTGCTGTGTTGTGGTGCTTTGGCACTTGTTTGGTTAGTTAAGCGTGGGAAATGCAGGTCCTGTGTGAATCGGACGTTTATGCATGCTAATCATGATTGTGTGTGTGTGTGTGTGTGTGTGTGTGTGTGTGTGTGTGTGTTCGGGGTTGGGGGGGTAACTAATTCCATGTTGGACAGAAAGAACAAGTCCAATCTTTTTTCCTGCAGGGAGGCCGAGGATGGAGGGGAGTCGGGGGGCGTGGAGTGAGGGATGAGTGAATGAACGAGTAAACCAGTGCAGATGTAACAGACATGTTCTCTTTCTGTAACACACACTCCTGCCCTGCCCCCCCACATTGTGTGTGTCTGAGGAAACACGGTGTGTGTGTGTTCCATTAGTGAACCCCACACGGTTTAGGGTGAAGGATAAAGTCATGGTGGTCCCATAGACCACTGGACTGCAGGAGGAGACACGTTTAGAGGATTTATTTATGCAGAGCCGTCTAAATCTGCCTCAAATCCTCAGATTTTTAAAAAAGTCAAGGTGCTGACTGACCGTCTCAGACTTGCTGACCATTTCCAGGAAATATCAGTAATGTGTCCAGTGGTGTGCACAAAACTGAATGTTTGTATCTTCAATAGTTTCTGAGATACAGAGGCTTCAAAAGTGTGTGAGACCTAAACTTACGACTGGAATGAATCAGAGTTGAGTTGAAATCAATACAGCTGGGCAGTAGTATATATCAGGAATTCCAGATAAACTCTCTCTCCTATTCCTGGTTTTGGATTCTCTTCATTTCTTCTCAAATTTCATAATTCTGATTGGGTTACTTTCACAAAATGCTCCTTTTATATGTTTTTGTGTTAGTTTAAGCCTTTTGACTAGTTTTGCACACATTTGATTCCTTATACTTCAGTAATTGGATTTTGATGAATGAGTTTAATTTGTTTTATGAACATAATAATCAGTTTTATAAAGTAGTTTTCTATACTTCCGCTTGGGTTTAAACCTATACTTGAGTTGAAAAGTATAGCTGAGTTTTATAAAGTTGTAACTGAGTTTTATAAAGTTGCATTTGAGTTTTATAAAGTTAAAACTGAGTTTTATAAAGTTGAAACTGAGTTTTATAAAGCTGCATTTGAGTTTTATAAAGTTGCATTTGAGTTTTATAAAGCTGCATTTGAGTTTTATAAAGTTGAAACTGAGTTTTATAAAGCTGCATTTGAGTTTTATAAAGTTGAAACTGAGTTTTATAAAGTTGAAACTGAGTATTATAAAGTTGCATTTGAGTTTTATAAAGTTGAAACTAAGTTTTATGAAGTTTAAACTGAGTTTTATAAAGCTGCATTTGAGTTTTATAAAGTTGCATTTGAGTTTTATAAAGTTGCATTTGAGTTTTATAAAGTTGAAACTGAGTTTTAGAAAGTTGAAACTGAGTTTTATAAAGTTCCACTTGAGTTTTATAAAGATGTTCTCCAGATTTATAAAGTTCCACTTGAGTTTTATAAAGCTGTTCTCCAGATTTATAAAGTTCCACTTGAGTTTTATAAAGCTGTTCTCCACATCTGTTGAAGTTCCACTTGAGTTTTATAAAGCTGTTCTCCACATCTGTTGAAGTTCCACTTGAGTTTTATAAAGCTGTTCTCCAGATTTATAAAGTTCCACTTGAGTTTTATAAAGCTGTTGTCCAGATCTGTTGAAGTTCCACGAGTTTTATAAAGCTGTTCTCCAGATCTGTTCAAGTTCCACTTGAGTTTTATAAAGCTGTTCTCCAGATCTGTTGAAGTTCCACTTGAGTTTTATAAAGCTGTTCTCCAGATCTGTTGAAGTTCCACTTGAGTTTTATAAAGCTGTTGTCCAGATTTATAAAGTTCCACTTGAGTTTTATAAAGCTGTTCTCCACATCTGTTGAAGTTCCACTTGAGTTTTATAAAGCTGTTCTCCAGATTTATAAAGTTCCACTTGAGTTTTATAAAGCTGTTCTCCAGATCTGTTGAAGTTCCACTTGAGTTTTATAAAGCTGTTGTCCAGATTTATAAAGTTCCACTTGAGTTTTATAAAGCTGTTGTCCAGATTTATAAAGTTCCACTTGAGTTTTATAAAGCTGTTCTCCAGATCTGTTGAAGTTCCACTTGAGTTTTATAAAGCTGTTCTCCAGATTTATAAAGTTCCACTTGAGTTTTATAAAGCTGTTCTCCAGATCTGTTGAAGTTCCACTTGAGTTTTATAAAGCTGTTGCCCAGATTTATAAAGTTCCACTTATGTTTTATAAAGCTGTTCTCCACATCTGTTGAAGTTCCACTTGAGTTTTATAAAGCTGTTCTCCAGATTTATAAAGTTCCACTTGAGTTTTATAAAGCTGTTCTCCAGATCTGTTGAAGTTGTCCTTGAGATGATTCAGCTCCTCACACACTTCAGCTGTCAGTCACCGATGATTGACAGGTGGAGCTTTGGGGGCTCTAATCCCTGAATGGAGTGGTTTCCTCGGTTGCTGCGACGCTGGTCTTATGAATAATGCACACACTCTTAGCGCTGACCCCACACACTGAGTGTTTTGTGTGGTATCATCACCGTGTCTCCTCTGAGGGAGCGTTAACCCCTGAGTGGCACCATTGTTCGGTGATTAACGCCACTCAGCCTCGTCTTTAAATGGCGTTCAGAAGGGCTGGAGAGACGGAGAGGAGCAGAACTCAGTCCACATACACGGACCTGAAAACGACATGAACATCAACTCGGAGAAGAAATCCCAGCGCAAGGTGAGTCTCTGAGCTCAGCCTCACTCTAATCAGGTCCACGCAGCTCCTGAACGCTCCGGCGGGACACGGCTGTGAACAGATGGAATAAAATCTCGTTGGATTAACGTTTTAACGTTTGTTTTTCCATCTGCTGTAAAGTTACCCTGCTGGAGATACGATGTTCTCCTACGGCAGCGGTGTTGTGTCATACAGCCAAGCAATGAAGAAGCTGAGATTATACTGTAATTTCACTGTTACTGTAATAACACAGACGTGTAGAACGACACCATTCGGCGCACGTCTCTGGTCACGTTACGCGCTGCTGTTGATTTTCTAAATCAAACAGATTGTAGTGCCCAATTTCTGTTTATCTGAGTTTAACATGGGAAGTAAAATAATCCATAAAATATCAAATGTATTTTTGCACAGGCCACATTTTATTTACCTTTTTTATTCAGTAAGAAACAATAATAGCTTAGTAAAGACGTGTTTTTTCCTTAGAACATGTGTTAAATTATTTACACCTAGAAAAACAACAAGAACATGGACTTGGACCAGGGCGCACAAACTTTTGCACGGATGATTTTTACCATGGTATAAGAATAATAATATCGATCCACTGCAGGTGGCATCAGTGGAGTTTGTTCACCACCTCTTCTTCTCTCTGTATGTTCTTTCTTTGTTGTTGTTGTTGTTGTTGTTGTTAGCTGTCTAAGCCGTTGCTGGAGCGACGGAGGCGAGCCCGGATCAACGCCTGTCTCGGGGAGCTCCGTACGCTCCTGCTTCAGTCACATGTCACACAGGTGAGAGCCAATCACAGAGCAGCGTTTCCTTCAGCAGGTACTTTATCAGCACTTCGGTGAAGTGATGAACCGGTTTATTGACTAAAACAGAATAGAGCTCTACTGTCCTCTACTGACCGCTCTGACTCTGATGTGTCCAGGGCTGCCGTCCCTCTAAACTGGAGAAGGCTGATATCCTGGAGCTGACCGTCCGGCACCTGCGCTCTCTACAGCACATGCACCCAGGTCAGGAAAAATTCCTGGACCATCGATGAGAAACGACTGACAGTGATTTAAACTCATTTAGACTTAATTTAGACTTAAGTGGCTTTAACTGTTTAGACTGGGTTTACTCATTAGAACTCTTTTAATCTGGTTTAATCACTTATTTATCCTGTTTCGGATGTGTTTAAAGCTTAGACTTTTAGACTGGTTATAGCTCATTTCAAAGGATTTAGACTGGTTTACACAAATTTAGACCTATTTAAACTAGTCTGCTGTAGTTTAGACTGGTTTAAACTAATTTGGACCCACTTAAACCTAATTAGACAGGTTTACATGTGTTTGAACTGATTCAGAGGTATTTAGACTGGTTTAAAGTCTTCTCCTGATTTAGACTTGTTCACATTAATTTACTTTTTTAAACTGGTTTAAACTGATTTAGACCAGTTTACACTGGTTTGCTTTAGTTTAGACTTGTTTAGACTGATTTGGACCAGTTTAGATGGATTTAGATGTATTTGAACGTGTTTAAACAGAACTAAACTGGTTTATATGTATTTTAACTGGTTTTGTCTGGTTTAAATTGGTGTTTTTGAGGCTCTTTAGATCTGCATGTTGAAACTGACCGGTTTCTGACCTGTTTGTGTGTCCAGGTGAAGGTGGTGTGTTCAGTGTGGGGTACAGGGTGTGTGTGTGTGAAGTGAGATGTTTCCTCAGTGCTGACCTGCACACCCCCCACAGGCCGGACGCAGGGGGGACACTGCTGCGGGACGGCAGAGTGAAGGCCACCGTACTGACCACTGACGCAACTGGAACTCAGAAACACATGCCGAGCCTGCGGGACTCACCATCACAACACCAGCACCTCTCTGCACTGGACAAACCACTTACTGAGGGTAAAACGCCCAGCAGCTCCAGCTCACTGACCGCTGTGTGGAGGCCGTGGTGACGACCCATCCAGACACTGTGTTCAGCGATCTTCCTGCATTATGTAGCTCTTGTGATGCACTTAAAATGATGTAAATACAAATGAGACACATAATAAACAATAAATAATACTTCAACGTTCTCACTCTTTAAACGTCCATTACAGTCGCCTGGTCTTCAGAAACCTCTACTGGGCACTCCTGGTCATCAGGGTTCTCCTGTGTTTATATCTACACACAACTAGTTGCAGCTGCATGAACCCAAATTTCTATGCAAATCAGAAAATTCCAAAAAATTTCAGTTTCAGAAAAGATAACCGGTTAAGGTGTAAACAGAGCGGTTCTGAGCGGTTCGGTGTGAAACGCTCTGTTCTAGATAAACTTACCGAGTCAGAACCGTTCACTGTGGTGGCGATAGGAACCAGACGTCCCCCTCTCAAAGATACATGCAGGGTGCTGTGAGGCAAAATAGTTCCCATGGAAAACTTCCTTTACAAAAAAAAGTGCACTTAAAGCTAAAGCTAATTTTATTAAGTAAACTTGAGTATATTTCCCAAGTATACTTTACGTAGTAAGTGTACTAGTAGTTTACTTTTAAGTTTACCATTTCAGTACTTTATGTGAAATTTACCATTTCAGTACTTTATGTGAAGTTTACCATTTCAGTACTTTATGTGAAATTTACCATTTCAGTACTTTATGTGAAGTTTACCATTTCAGTACTTTATGTGAAGTTTACCATTTCAGTACTTTATGTGAAATTTACCATTTCAGTACTTTATGTGAAGTTTACCATTTCAGTACTTTATGTGAAGTTTACCATTTCAGTACTTTATGTGAAATTTACCACAAGTAACCTTATAAATACAACCACTGGCCTGACTGCACGTTGTTGGACTGCGTGAGGAAACCCACACGGACACGGGGAGAACATCCAAACTCCACACAGAAAGGACTCGCCCGGCCGGGGAATCGAACCCAGACAGCCTGCCCGCTCTGAGGTCACAGTGCTACCCAGTGTGCCACCATGCCACCCTGTTACTTTACACACTGTTACTTTATGTTGACTTTCTCAAGTACATTTCCAGTAAAAGATTAAGTACAAACTGAATATACTTCAACGTTCCTGTAGACTTCAGAAAGTATAAGCTAAGTCTAGTCTTTATCTGATCAGTACATAAAAGTATAGCGGAAGCTTAATTCCTTTTAGTTTAAAAGACGTTTACTAATAAGACATAAATAAACGTATGATTTCAGGTTTTCCAGTTTTCCCATCATCAACATTCCCTACAAAACTCAAGACACGTGTCAGAGGAGAGTGAATAAAATAAAATAAAAGTTAAACCATTGGGTTTTTAATGTATTCAGCAGAGAAAAGGACCTCCGTAAGGTTCTGCTGCTGGTGGGACCTGCAGTGTGAGGAACCAGGGTGTACAATCTAACAGCAGAGGGCGCCGTGGAGAGTCTCCACTCCCAAATTCATTAGTTTACTCAAATCACATCAGCAGGTCTGCTGAACTTCACCATATTTTACTCTCTCGAAAATAAAGGTTCCTAAGTGGTTCTCAGCTTGGAGACGGTTCTAGGAAAAAACCTTTCAATGGTGCAGAGTCTTCAGGTTAAGTGGCGGTTCTTTAAGTCCTTTCAAACCCACGATTATTATCCGGCATCTCTGTAGACTGCAGTCCGAGCTGACTGAGATATTCTTAGATCCTCCAAATGTGTAATAAAGGTTTGGACTATTTAGGGGGTTCAAAACTTTACACATACATCATTTACATGAATGGTTCTTTAAAGAACCACAGGGTGTAGATCTCGCTCCAAAGAACCATCTTCCAACCTCTTCTTATCCACTACGATTAAACAGGCCATGTCTGTTACTGCGCCTTCAACTCTGGTATATGCAAATGAGCTCTGTTCTGACTGGCCGCGCTGAATTGCGCCCCACTCCTTATGACCTCAGCCTTAGTGGGCGTGGCTAAACTGCTGAGGGCTGATTTGGTGGATAAAAGCATTTTCAGTGTTTCTACACTACAGTGAACTTTTATTTCAAGAAGATTTATTCCTGAAGATCTTCCTCCCTGAGAAGCATCCATAGAACCATGATCTGCCACACCTGTTCCAGATTACTCACTTCTTCAGAAGTTCCTGATTGGCTGGATCAGAATCACTGGTGTTAGGTAGGAAGGGAGGCAGCTTTCAACCAAACTCTCCAAGAAACTAGATCTCCAGGAGGAGGGCTGGTGACCAAGTGCTGAGTGGCTTATAGAACCGCAGGGGAACTTCTTAGAACATCTGGCTTCAAAACGTCCCCATAATCCAGTCTGTGAGATGTAATCAGAGAGGTTCTGATGGTTTGGACTGAAACGGTTCAGGCGTCTTTACAGTGGTGGTGATGGGAACCAGGCGTCGCCATGACTACAACACAGATATAGGCACTTTATTTACCATCCAGAACCACCAGAGAACCTACACAAGTCTTCTGAGCTTATATGGAATGTTGATGATGGAAAACAGTGGAAAATCTGGAATAATGAGTTTTCTTTGGGGACTATTTTGCCGCACAGCGCCCTGCATGTCTCCCTCCACCATGAATGGAGTTGAAGTTCTCTAAACTCTCATAAAACAGCGTCTCAGTCATCAGGCAGTGAATTCAGAACCAGCTCATGTAGGAACTTTCTGTAGGAGCTTTTAGAGGGACGTCTGGTTCCTATCACCACCACTGTGAGGAGCTTTTAGAGGGGAACGTCTGGTTCCCATCACCACCACTGTGAGGAGCTTTTAGAGGGGGACGTCTGGTTCCCATCATCACCACTGTGAGGAGCTTTTAGAGGGGGACGTCTGGTTCCCATCACCACCACTGTGAGGAGCTTTTAGAGGGGGACGTCTGGTTCCCATCACCACCACTGTGAGGAGCTTTTAGAGGGGGACGTCTGGTTCCCATCACCACCACTGTGTGAGTCTGTAACTTTCTCTGTATGACTGTTTACTCTTTTACATATGCAAAGTTTTGGGGTTGTCAGTGGAATTTTTGGGGATGCAAGTACAGAAAAGATTTAGGTGACTATTGACTTCCAGTGTTTGCAGCATTAGCCTCACAGCTCCAGCTCTAAACTAATAAGGCACGATTTGGACAGCAGACCTGTCTCGGCTGATCGGCTGCACCTGGGGAAAGTGGAACATTGTGTACATTAGATTGTTTGCCGAACCGTTCCTTTAAATCTGATTATGGTCAGATACTTCCAGCTGTTACAGCTGCGCACCAGAAAAGCCAAACGCAGCTTTTTCTAAAACAAGCTCTCAGGTTAGAGCAAGATCCTTTCAGACACGGCTCTCAGCCTGAAGTATCTAGAACCCCGAATAAACTCCCCGTGTTGGTCGGTTCTGCTGTGAAACCTGATTCAGGGCTCTGAACGTATCTGGAGCGATACAGTAATAACAGTCAGCGGCGCTCGGCCCAATATCCCAAACCCGCAGTGATGGCCTTTATTCAATTAACCCTACAGACCTCAATAATCGTAACCACGGCAACCAAACGACACCCAGCAGCTTGCACCAGCACTCCTGAAGAAACCCACATGGCAAAAACAGACAAATGTGTTTACAAATACAGTAAATACAAATTTACAAAAACAATAAATAAACAGTTAAAAAAGAACAAAGGAAATCTCAATCAGCAAAGTCAACACACACACACACACACACACACACACACTTATACACACACACACACACTTATACACACACACACACACACACTTATACACACACACACACACACACACACTTATACACACACACACACACACACTTATACACACACACACACACACACACTTATACACACACACACACACACACACACTTATATACACACACACACACACTTATACACACACACACACACACACTTATATACACACACACACACTTATACACACACACACACTTATACACACACACACACACACACACTTATACACACATACACACTCACTGTCTCAGCAGGCAGTCACTATGTGACTGACTCTCTCTGTCTCACACACGCACACACTAATGGGCGTCCTGGGGACTCAGTTCCTGGAGCCCTTTGTGCAGAAGCCAAACTTTTCCCAGAATCCACTCAGACTGTGACATACACACACACCCACTCAGACTGCGACATACACACACCCACTCAGACTGCGACATACACACACCCACTCAGACTGGTCAGAAGCGCGTGCTGGAGTCACTGGGGCGGGCTCTGTGACGCAGCTCCGCAGTGGGCCCAGGCTAAACAGGGAGCTGTCCCAGGCCAGGAGTGTTTTGCTGGGCTGGTGTAGAAGCTGTGGGCCCTGTGGTGCAGCTCTGACTTTCTGCCCAGGTTAGAAGAGTTTGCAGGGCTGGACAGGGGAGCTGTGAACCCTGTGATGCAGCTCCACAGTGGGGCCCATGTTATTAGTGCACTAGGCAGAGAGAGGTGTGTCCTGTGTCTCAGCTCCATGATGAAATGCTGGTCAAACGTGTGCACGGGAAAGAATAAGCCCTGCGGTGCAGCTCCACTGTGGGGCCCAGAGTAGAAAGAAGTATATTCCAAAGGGGGAGCTGTTGGCCCTGTGATGCAGCTCCGCAATAGGACCCATGTCAATTAGTAATCAACAGGGAGGTGTGATCCCTGTGGTGCAGCTCCTCAGTGGGGCCCATGTAAGAAGTATTTGCTGAGCTGGAAAGGCAAATGAAGGCCTAGAGTAGTAAGTGTGAGCCCTGCAGTTTAACTCCTCAGTGAGGCCCAGGTTAGAAATGGAAATTGAAGCTATAGTCCCTGTGGTGCAGTTTAGGCCTAGGTTAGAAGTCTGTGCTGAACTGGAGAGGCAGCTGTGGTCCCGGTGGTGCAGGTTAGGCCTAGGTTAGAAGTCTGTGCTGAACTGGAGAGGCAGCTGTGGTCCCTGTGGTGCAGGTTAGGCCTAGGTTAGAAGTCTGTGCTGAACTGGAGAGGCAGCTGTGGTCCCTGTGGTGCAGCTCTGCTCAAGTCAGAAGTGTTTGCTGAGAAGGACTGCAGAAGGACCTGTGAGCCATGTGAGCCCCATGATGCAGCTCCACGGTCAGGCTCAGGTTAAAAGTGTGTGCTGGAAAGGGAGGGGTGAGACCTGTGGCGCAGCTCCGCAGTGGGGCCTGGTGGGAGATGTAGCATGCTGCGGACGTTGGCACGGTAGCGTGCGGACAGGACGTTGTAGAGCAGCGGGTTGATGGCAGCGCTGAGGTAGAAGAGGACGAAGGAGACGAGGTTGAAGTACTGACTGATATAATACAGAGCAGCGCTGGGGTCAGGGGTCAGCGAGAACAGCGTCCGGCCCACATGGAACGGCAACCAGCATAGAACAAACACCAGCACTATCACCACTGCAGAGAGAGAGAGAGAGAGAGAGAGAGAGAGAGAGAGAGGTAGAGTCGGTGAACTCGTGAGTCAGTTAACCTCAAGTCTGACTTGAGCTGCGAGTCGACTAAGTTCTGAGTTAAGAGACAGTTAAGTGCAAGTCCAAGTCGAGTCGGGAGTCAGACACAAGTATGATTCAGTTAAGCACGAGTTCAAGTCGATTACAAGTCAGTCAAGTGTGAGTACAGTCATGAGTCAGTCATGAGTCAGTTAACTGTGACTCAGAGTTCAGTTGTGAGCCAGTTAAGCACAAATGTAAACTGAGTAAAAGTCACTTAAGTGCGAGTCCGAGTCGAGCCGTGAGTGAGCCGAGAGTGAATTTGAGTTAAGCACAAGTTGAGTCGCTACTAAGTTGTGAGTCTGAGTCAAGTTGCAAGTCAGTCAAGTCTGAGCTGAGTTAGCCAGTAAAGTGCGAGTGCAAATTGAGTCACAAGCCAGTGAAGTGTGAGTTTGAGTTGAGTCACAAGTTAGGAAACTGCGAGTCTCTGAGTCAGGAATAAGTTAAGAATCTGAGGCAGTCATAGTTCAAGTGTTAAGTACGAGTCCGAGTTGAAGTGAAGTCAGGAGTGAGTTAAATCTAAGTCTGGGTTAAGTCATGAGACGGATAAGTGCAAGTCTGAGTCAAGAGTCAGTTAAGTGTGAGTTCGCGTCAAGTTGTGAGCCAGTTCAGTACGAGTCCAAGTCAAGTCACGAGTCAGTTTTGAGTGTGATTTCGAGTCGAGTCGCAAATCAGTTAATTGCGAGTCCGAGTCGAGTCACTGGTCAGCTAAAGGCGAGTCCGAGTCGAGGCTCCAGTCAGATCAGTATGCTGAGTCTGGTAAAGCATCATTAACTCCAGCGAGGCTTTAATCAGAGCAGAGAGAGCGAGGGTCCTAAGTGGCCCCCCTGAGCTCACCCATCATCCGGAGGGTCTGGCGGTGGGTGTGGTCCCGGTGTGCGTGTGCGCGCTGGCGCAGCGTGCGGGCGATCAGGCCGTACAGCAGGGAGAGGAGGGTGAGGGGGATGATGAAGTACAGGTTACACAGCCACAGCATGGCAGTCATCAGGCCCGAGGCCTGGGCGAACTGCGTGATGCGGCACTCGGGGTCTCCGCCCTCAACGCTCTCCACCCCCACCAGCACCAGCACGGGGGCGGAGCTCAGCAGGGCCACGACCCACAGCGCGGCAATCAGCGCTCGTACACGCCCCCGCGTCACGAGGAGGCGGGCCCTGAGAGGAAAGCAGACGGCCAGGTAACGCTCCGCCCCCAACGCCGTCATGTGAAGGATGGAGGAAAACGTGCAGCATTCGCTCACAAACTGCGACAGTTTGCACACCGCATCGCCTAGCAACCACGGCCGGAACCACCACAGCTACAGAACGAGCACAAACACCGTTAAAAAGGCCTGGACCACCTGACCGGCCACCTCCCTGCTTCTCCTCTCACTGTCCACTCTATCAGCTCCACTGACCACATAGTCTCACCCTGCAGTTCTACAGTTACAGACTGTAGTCCATCTGTTTCTCTGATACTCTGTTACCCTGTTCTTCAGTGGTCAGGACCCCCATGGACCCTCACAGAGTAGGTACTGTTTGGGTAGTGGGTCATTCTCAGCACTGCAGTAACACTGACGTGGTGGTGGTGTGTTAGTGTGTGTTGTGCTGGTGCGAGTGGATCAGACACAGCAGTGCTGCTGGAGTTTTTAAACACAGTGTCCACTCACTGTCCACTCTATTAGACACTCCTACCCTGTCGGTCCACCTTGTAGATGTAAAGTCAGAGGCGACAGCTCATCTGCTGCTGCACAGTTTGTGTTGGTCATCCTCTAGTCCTTCATCAGTGCCCGCAGGACGGTTGGTGGACTATTCCCAGTGCAGCAGCGACACTGAAGTATTTTAAAACGCCAGCAGCACTGAACTACAAAGTACTCTTACACGGTGAGTGGACAATGAGTGCGGAAACAAGGAGGTGGACTTAATAAAGTGGCTGGTCAGTAAACACACAGGTGAGTTGTTAACATAATAATAAACAGGTAAACAGGTGAGGTGTTAGTGTAGAGTTAGAGTAATAAACAGGTAAACAGGTGAGGTGTTAGTGTAGAGTTAGAGTAATAAACAGGTAAACAGGTGAGGTGTTAGTGTAGAGTTAGAGTAATAAACAGGTAAACAGGTGAGGTGTTAGTGTAGAGTTAGAGTAATAAACAGGTAAACAGGTGAGGTGTTAGTGTAGAGTTAGAGTAATAAACAGGTAAACAGGTGAGGTGTTAGTGTAGAGTTAGAGTAATAAACAGGTAAACAGGTGAGGTGTTAGTGTAGAGTTAGAGTAATAAACAGGTAAACAGGTGAGGTGTTAGTGTAGAGTTAGAGTAATAAACAGGTAAACAGGTGAGGTGTTAGTGTAGAGTTAGAGTAATAAACAGGTAAACAGGTGAGGTGTTAGTGTAGAGTTAGAGTAATAAACAGGTAAACAGGTGAGGTGTTAGTGTAGAGTTAGAGTAATAAACAGGTAAACAGGTGAGGTGTTAGTGTAGAGTTAGAGTAATAAACAGGTAAACAGGTGAGGTGTTAGTGTAGAGTTAGAGTAATAAACAGGTAAACAGGTGAGGTGTGAGTACCTTGTAGAGGTCGAGGGGCATCAGGACCAGCATCAGAATATCGGACACTGCCATGCTACTCAGGTACAGGTAGGTGGTGCTTCTCATCTGTGGGCGGAGCCAAACTACCAGGATGGTGAGAATATTACCCAGCAGCCCCAGCAGCAGCAGCGGCACACACAGCGTTGTGACGATGATCAGTTCAGAGCGGCTGAAGAGATACTGATCCACAGCAGACGCGTTCCCATCGTCCACACACCAACCAGAACCGGAACCGTTACCAGAACCTTCCATCACACGCTCATACGGACTCATACGGACTCATACACACTCATACGGACTCATACGGACTCATACACACTCATACGGACTCATACACACTCATACACACTCATATGGACTCATACGGACTCATACACACTCATATGGACTCATACGGACTCATACACGCTCATACGGACTCATACGGACTCATACACGCTCATACGGACTCATACGGACTCATACGGACTCATACACACTCATATGGACTCATACGGACTCATACACGCTCATACGGACTCATACGGACTCATACGGACTCATACACGCTCATACGGACTCATACGGACTCATACGGACTCATACGGACTCATACACACTCATACACACTCATATGGACTCATACGGATTCATACACAGTCATACACACTCATATGGACTCATACGGACTCATACACACTCATACACACTCAGCTGATTGTGACGAGAGAGAGAGAGAGAGAGAGAGAGAGAGAGAGAGAGAGAGAGAGACACTAATAGGAAAGACAGGGAAAGAAAAAGAAAGAGAGAAGAAGAAAACAAGAAAAAGAGGAGAAAGAAAGCAAAAGAATGAGAAAGGAGAAGAGAGAAGAAAGAGAGTGTGAAAAGGGGCAGAGGAGGAACAGAGGGAACAGAACGAGAGAAAAGAAGAAAGAGAACAGAAAAAAGGGAGAGCAATAGAGGAGTTCCTCCCATCGGTCAGTCGCGTCCTCGATGAATAAATGAAGTATGTCCAGACAAACGTGACGATGCTAGGGTCAGAGTTAGCTCCAACCACTGCTGTCATTAATAAATCATTAATAAATCATTAATAAATCCAACAGCGCACGTCCAGAAAGTCCAGAGTGTGAAGGAGCCTCATGTTCATGCAGATCTCTTCTGTCCTCCCTCTCTCTCTCTCTCTAACAGCTTCAGGCTCATCCTCCCTCTCTCCTTCTGTCTCTCTGACTGAATTGACTTTATTGAATGAACTGTAAGAACAACTGCTACCAAAACAATGAAATAAGTGTGTGTGTGTGTGTGTGTGTGTGTGTGTGTGTGTGTGTGTGTGAGTGTGTAGTGTGTATGTTTGTGTGTGTAGTGTGTGTGTGTACATATCCAGACAGGTGTACTGTATGGTATAATTAAGCAATTAACATCCTAACAGCTGTGTGTCTGTGTCACAATGAGCAGGTCCAGGTGACCTCGATTTTGGGCCAAGACGATCCAGAGGAGAAGATCTGAGTGACTCGGAGAGCTCCCTGTGGAAGACAGCTCACCTGAACCCGCCGCTCTAGCCTCTAGTCTCTTTTCCCATTTCCACATTTTTCCTGCCGGAAGTTCTCGTTGCAGGCGACGCAGCTTTCACTAAAGCAGTAACAACAGCACCGGTGACGAGTTGAGCGTGAACAGCTCGCTGGAGTGTCCGAGAGTCTTTGAACAGCCTCGTCTCAGTTTCAGTGGTTTGCCAGCTGATGATGAAAACGAGTTTGTGAAGTTAACGAAGGGATAAAGTTTGTCATACGGAGTAAAAGACGCGCCGCTGACTGACGTTACACTGAATGCAGTTTGTGGTGTAAAGTCGCTGCTTCAGCCGCTTTCAGTGGAACGGTTTTCATTTCCTCCCTCCAAGCTGTCGGTGTCTGAGCGAGCGAGAGCTCAGCGGGGAGCAGGTGCTCTTCACTGGAACCGGTGGTTCCATCTTAAATGGTGCCTGTGCTGCCAGAATATTACTGCTGCACCATTTAAGGTGGAACGGGAAAATTCAACAAACAAGAAGTGACTTCAGCCTCGCGACTGTTTAGTGTTTGACAGTTTCTTGTTGCAGAATAAACGCATCATGAAACCAGCTGAGTGTTTATAAATGCAGATATAAGGTCTAGAGTGGCGCTGCGGACCCTGAGGACCCGGCGCGCCCCCCTGCTGATGTTTCAACATCTCCAGCTAATAGGGTTTATCTAGCACTTTGGTTGTACAGTCGCAGCCAAACGTTTTGAGAATGGGACACACAAAGTTTGCTGCCTGAGTTTTTGTAGAACCTTTTGTCAGATGTGTATGTGGTCTAATGAAGTACATTTATAAGCGTTCCACACGTGTTTTTATTAACGTTTTATCGACAAATACATCTAGTTTAAGCAAAGACTTAATATTTACAGTGTTGACCCTTCTTCTTTAAGACTTCTGCAGGTCGCCTCGGCATGCTGGATATCAGCTTCTGGGCAAAATCTAGAATGATGGTAACCCATTCTTGCCTAATTAGTGCTTGGAGTTGATCACAGTTTCTGGGTTTTTGTTTGTCCACCCTCTTTTTGAGGATTGACCACAGGTTCTCAATGGGATTGAGATCTGGGGAGTTTCCTGGCCATGGACCCAAAATTTCAATGTTTTGCTCACAAAGCCACTTGGTTATCACTCTCGCCTTGTGCCATGGTGCTCCATCACGCTGGATAAAGCATTGTTCATCTCCAAATTTCTCCTGGATCATTGGGAGAAGCTGCTCTTGAAGGATGTTTTGATACCATTCCTTATTCATGGCGGTGTTCTTGGGCAAAATTTTGAGAGAACCCACTCCCCTGGATGAGAAGCAACCCCACACATGAATGGTCTCAGGATGCCTCACTGTTGGCATGACACAGGACTCACAGCACTCACCTTTTCTTCTCTGGACAATCATTTTTCCAGATGTCCCAAACAGTCTGAAGGGGCTTCATCAGAGAAAATAACTTTACCCCAGTCCTCTGCAGTCCAATCCCTATACTTCCTGCAGAATGTCAGTCTGTCCTTGATGTTTTTCTTGGAGAGAAGTGGCTTCTTTGCTGCCCTTCTTGACACCAAGCCATCCTCCAAAAGCCTTCGTCTCACTGTGTGTTCAGATGCACTCACACCTGCCCTCTGCCATTCCTGAGGAAGCTCTGCACTGGTGGTGACCCGATCTCATAGCTGGTGACCCGATCTCATAGCTGGTGACCCGATCTCATAGCTGCGTCCTCTTTAGGAGATGGTTCTGACGCTTGTTTGACTGTCTTGGGCGCCCTGAAGCCTTCTTCACTGCAGTGGAACCGCTCACCTTGAAGTTCTTGATGATTTGATAAATGGTTGATTGGGGCGCTATCTTACAAGCAGCAATGTCCTTGCCTGCGAAACCCATTTGATGCAATGCAATAATGACTGCACGTGTTTCCTTGGAGGTAACCATGGTTAACGGACGAAAACTTTAAAGCACCACTTCCCTTTTAAAGTCACCAGTCAGCTCTTCTAATCAGCATGACAGAGTGAGATCAGCTGTCTTGTCCTCATTAACCTTTTCTCCTGAGCTGACGAGATCATCACTGAAATGATGTTTGCAGGCCATTTTGTAGGGCAGAAATGCAGTGGGTGAAATGCAGTGGCCGGAATGCAGTGGCCGGAATGCAGTGGGTGAAATGCAGTGGCCGGAATGCAGTGGCCGGTATGCAGTGGGTGAAATGCAGTGGGTGGAATGCAGTGGGTGGAATGCAGTGGGTGAAATGCAGTGGCCGGAATGCAGTGGCCGGTATGCAGTGGGTGAAATGCAGTGGGTGGAATGCAGTGGCCGGAATGCAGTGGGTGGAATGCAGTGGGTGAAATGCAGTGGGTGAAATGCAGTGGGTGGAATGCAGTGGGTGGAATGCAGTGGGTGGAATGCAGTGGGTGGAAAGTAGTGTCCGGAATGCAGTGTCCGGAATGCAGTTATTTTTGTAATGTGGTCATTTTTCATGGCAGGGAATGGCTTTGAAATTAATTGCAATTCATCTGATTACTCTTCACAATCTATAGTAAATACAAATTGACACCATAAGAACTGAAGCAGCAAACTGTGAAAACCAAAAGTTGTGCCATTCTCAAAACTTCTGACCACAACTGTAGTACATCCTTTATTTAGTTTGGACTCCCACAACATTGTGTGTTTGGTTCTCCAGCAGTTCTGGACACTGATGTTCTGTGGTGGCTGAAGTGCAGAACTCTGACGTAGTTTTTCTAAACTCTCGTTTTTTCCAGCTTTCGTCTCTTATGAACGAAATTCTCCTTCACATTGGGGCGTTTCTGCGGCATCAGATGGTGAACAGCGACAGTGAGAGGGCGCTATATCTGCAGCGGAAAACAAAGTGGTACCAAAAGTGAGTAGCGTCGAGTGGAGTAGTGACCTCTGCATCTAGATCTGTGTGAAGGACAGAAAATGATGTAAATCATCTGCTACGACCATCACAGTCACCAGATTTCACCCCAGCTGACCACCCAGGGGAGGGTAACCTCCACCACCGTCGACCCAGCACCAACTGAGGGAACATCTTTCAGAAGAACGGTGTTCCATCCCTCCAGAACAGTTCCAGACCACAGTCCTGGCTGATGAGCGCTGAGCCTGTTCTTTCCCTCTGCTCCCTCCCTCCGTCGCCTTTTGTTGTCTCTTTATTTTTTCCTTTCTCTTTTATTTCGTCTTTGTTCTTACCTCTCTCCCACCTTTTTGTCTTTGCCACCGCCATCGCCTTTCATTGTATTTCTCTCTCTCTCTCCTTGCTTTCATCTTTTCTTTTTCTACTTGACTTCATCTTATATTTGATATTACTCTCCGTGGTCTTAACTATTTCTCGTATATTATTTCCTCACACCGCTCTTCTTTTTCCTCCTCTCATGTTTTGCTCTCTGCTCTTCGTCTCTTTCATGTTTCTGTCTTTGTCCTCTTCCCTACTTCTCACCATCTTTTGTCTTTTTTGCTTGCTGTTCCTCTAATTTCTCTTTCTTCTCTCCTGCTGTTCTCTGGACAGGAGCCTGAGATCGAATCTATTCAATCACACAGGAACAAACAGTCACACAGTCATCCTCCGTCACAACTCCCCCCCCCCCACAATCCGATTAATCTCATTAACGACGACCGCTCCAGACTGAACGTCAGTAAGACCGTAACGTCCGTTTAGAGCTCTCGTCAACGACGACCGCTCCAGACTGAACGTCAGTAAGACCGTAACTTCCGTTTAGAGCTCTCGTCAACGACGACCGCTCCAGACTGAATGTCAGTGAGACCGTAACTTCCGTTTAGAGCTCTTGTCAACGACGACCACTCCAGACTGAATGTCAGTGAGACCGTAACTTCCGTTTAGAGCTCTCATCAACGACGACCGCTCCAGACTGAACGTCAGTAAGACCGTACCTTCCGTTTAGAGCTCTCGTCAACGATGACCAGACTGAACGTCAGTAAGACCGTAACATCCGTTTAGAGCTCTCGTCAACGACGACCGCTCCAGACTGAACGTCAGTAAGACCGTACCTTCCGTTTAGAGCTCTCGTCAACGATGACCAGACTGAACGTCAGTAAGACCGTAACATCCGTTTAGAGCTCTCGTCAACGACGACCGCTCCAGACTGAACGTCAGTAAGACCGTAACTTCCGTTTAGAGCGCTCGTCAACGACGACCGCTCCAGACTGAACGTCAGTAAGACCGTAACTTCCGTTTAGAGCTCTCGTCAACGACGACCGCTCCAGACTGAACGTCAGTAAGACCGTAACTTCCGTTTAGAGCTCTCGTCAACGACGACCGCTCCAGACTGAACGTCAGCAAGACCGTAACTTCCGTTTAGAGCTCTCGTCAACGACGATCGCTCCAGACTGAACGTCAGCAAGACCGTAACTTCCGTTTAGAGCTCTCGTCAACGACGACCGCTCCAGACTGAACGTCAGTAAGACCGTAACTCCCGTTTAGAGCTCTCGTCAACGACGACCGCTCCAGACTGAACGTCAGTAAGACCGTAACTTCCGTTTAGAGCTCTCGTCAACGACGACCGCTCCAGACTGAACGTCAGTGAGACCGTAACTTCCGTTTAGAGCTCTCGTCAACGACGACCGCTCCAGACTGAACGTCAGTGAGACCGTAACTTCCGTTTAGAGCTCTCGTCAACGACGACCGCTCCAGACTGAACGTCAGTGAGACCGTAACTTCCGTTTAGAGCGCCCGTCAATGACGACCGCTCCAGACTGAACGTCAGTAAGACCGTAACTTCCGTTTAGAGCTCTCGTCAACGACGATCGCTCCAGACTGAACGTCAGCAAGACCGTAACTTCCGTTTAGAGCTCTCGTCAATGACGACCGCTCCAGACTGAACGTCAGTAAGACCGTAACTTCCGTTTAGAGCTCTCGTCAATGACGACCGCTCCAGACTGAACGTCAGTAAGACCGTAACTCCCGTTTAGAGCTCTCGTCAACGACGACCGCTCCAGACTGAACGTCAGTAAGACCGTAACTTCCGTTTAGAGCTCTCGTCAACGACGACCGCTCCAGACTGAACGTCAGTAAGACCGTAACTTCCGTTTAGAGCTCTCGTCAACGACGACCGCTCCAGACTGAACGTCAGTAAGACCGTAACTTCCGTTTAGAGCTCTCGTCAACGACGACCGCTCCAGACTGAACGTCAGTAAGACCGCAACTTTCGTTTAGAGCTCTCGTCAACGACGACCGCTCCAGACTGAACGTCAGTAAGACCGTAACTTCCGTTTAGAGCTCTCGTCAACGACGATCGCTCCAGACTGAACTTCCATAAGACTGTAACTTACGTTTAGAGCTCTTGTCAACGACGACCGCTCCAGACTGAACGTCAGTAAGACCGTAACTTCCGTTTAGAGCTCTTGTCAACGACGACCGCTCCAGACTGAATGTCAGTGAGACCGTAACTTCCGTTTAGAGCTCTCATCAATGACGACCGCTCCAGACTGAACGTCAGTAAGACCGTAACTTCCGTTTAGAGCTCTCGTCAACGACGACCGCTCCAGAATGAACGTCAGTAAGACCGTAACTTCCGTTTAGAGCTCTTGTCAACGACGACCACTCCAGACTGAACGTCAGTAAGACCGTACCTTCCGTTTAGAGCTCTCGTCAACGACGACCAGACTAAACGTCAGTAAGACCGTAACTTCCGTTTAGAGCTCTCGTCAACGACGACCGCTCCAGACTGAACATCAGTAAGACCGTAACTTCCGTTTAGAGCGCTCGTCAATGACGACCGCTCCAGACTGAACGTCAGTAAGACCGTAACTTCCGTTTAGAGCTCTCGTCAACGACGACCGCTCCAGACTGAACATCAGTAAGACCGTAACTTCCGTTTAGAGCTCTCATCAACGACGACCGCTCCAGACTGAACGTCAGTAAGACCGTAACTTCCGTTTAGAGCTCTCGTCAACGACGATCGCTCCAGACTGAACTTCCATAAGACTGTAACTTCCGTTTAGAGCTCTTGTCAACAACGACCGCTCCAGACTGAATGTCAGTGAGACCGTAACTTCCGTTTAGAGCTCTTGTCAACGACGACCGCTCCAGACTGAATGTCAGTGAGACCGTAACTTCCGTTTAGAGCTCTCGTCAACGACGACCGCTCCAGACTGAACGTCAGTAAGACCGTAACTTCCGTTTAGAGCTCTTGTCAACGACGACCGCTCCAGACTGAACGTCAGCAAGACCGTAACTTCCGTTTAGAGCTCTCGTCAACGACGATCGCTCCAGACTGAACGTCAGTAAGACCGTAACTTCCGTTTAGAGCTCTCGTCAACGACGACCGCTCCAGACTGAACGTCAGTAAGACCGTAACTTCCGTTTAGAGCTCTTGTCAACGACGACCACTCCAGACTGAACGTCAGTAAGACCGTACCTTCCGTTTAGAGCTCTCGTCAACGACGACCAGACTAAACGTCAGTAAGACCGTAACTTCCGTTTAGAGCTCTCGTCAACGACGACCGCTCCAGACTGAACATCAGTAAGACCGTAACTTCCGTTTAGAGCGCTCGTCAATGACGACCGCTCCAGACTGAACGTCAGTAAGACCGTAACTTCCGTTTAGAGCTCTCGTCAACGACGACCGCTCCAGACTGAACGTCAGCAAGACCGTAACTTCCGTTTAGAGCTCTCGTCAACGACGACCGCTCCAGACTGAACATCAGTAAGACCGTAACTTCCGTTTAGAGCGCTCGTCAACGACGACCGCTCCAGACTGAACGTCAGCAAGACCGTAACTTCCGTTTAGAGCTCTCGTCAACGACGACCGCTCCAGACTGAACGTCAGCAAGACCGTAACTTCCGTTTAGAGCTCTCGTCAACGACGACCGCTCCAGACTGAACGTCAGTAAGACCGTAACTTCCGTTTAGAGCCCTCGTCAACGACGACCGCTCCAGACTGAACGTCAGTAAGACCGTAACTTCCGTTTAGAGCTCTCGTCAACGACGACCGCTCCAGACTGAACGTCAGTAAGACCGCAACTTCCGTTTAGAGCTCTCGTCAATGACGACCGCTCCAGACTGAACGTCAGTAAGACCGTAACTTCCGTTTAGAGCTCTCGTCAACGACGACCGCTCCAGACTGAACGTAAGACCGTAACTTCCGTTTAGAGCTCTCGTCAACGACGACCGCTCCAGACTGAACGTCAGTAAGACCGTAACTTCCGTTTAGAGCTCTCGTCAATGACGACCGCTCCAGACTGAACGTCAGTAAGACCGCAACTTCCGTTTAGAGCTCTCGTCAACGACGACCGCTCCAGACTGAACGTCAGTAAGACCGTAACTTCCGTTTAGAGCTCTCGTCAACGACGACCGCTCCAGACTGAACGTCAGTAAGACCGTAACTTCCGTTTAGAGCTCTCGTCAACGACGAACGCTCCAGACTGAACGTCAGTAAGACCGTAACTTCCGTTTAGAGCTCTCGTCAACGACGACCGCTCCAGACTGAACGTCAGTAAGACCGTAACTTCCGTTTAGAGCTCTCGTTAACGACGACCAGTTAAGGAATTCTCATTCAGACACTAACTCCCATGTCAGTTCTCCTTAATAATCAAAGCTCCACATCAAACTCCATGCAGCCTGTAATTCCTGCTGAAAGCGTTGGTTTTAATACTGACTGGTTTTCAGTAAGACCCCAGCACCCGTTTCAAGAGTTCCCAGTAATGACAGCTTCACATGGAACTTTGATCTACCAGAACTTGGTGCTACAGCTTGAGTCTGCGCGTGGTGTGGATTATCTCTGTTTACCGTGATGTCGGAGTAACTAAGCTAAAAACACTGACCTGTGATGTTACTTTATTCTCTAATGTCCATCCTGTTTTTCCCTTTCAGCCAAAACTGAAGCTTTTCTCCACAGCTCCAGGTCAACGAGAGTCCGAAACGCCTAAACTAAGGCAGCTGTTGGTCAGTCGGCCAGAGGGCTGGTCAGAGGAAATAAAGGTGTTGTAAACCTGCTGCTTTCTATACTGATACTGTTTTTCACGTAATGCGAAAAAGTCCACAGTCCAAGTTCAGAGACCGGCTCTGAACCTCACCGTCAAAACCACATCAGCTGTTCAAGCGACTTTAGTTTGGTGTTACTAGCAAAGACGCAGCAATGAACAGGGTGAGTGTGAACCTGACCAGAGGTCCAGAGTTAAGCGAGGCCCCGTGAGCGTTGAGCACTCGGTCAGATCGATTCCCGAGAGCTCCAGGTTCAGCCTCACACAGAGAGTCTCGCTCAGTGAGGACGAGCTTCTGTAACTGATCGACTGCAGTGAATCAGCACAGGAAGCGTCTCTCACACACACACACACACACACACACACACACACACACACACACAAACACACTCATAAACACACACACACACACACACACTCACACTCAAACACACACACCACACCACACACACTCACTCACACTCATAAACACACACACACACACACACACTCACAAGCACACACACAAACACACACACCACAGCACACACCACAGACAACACTGACACACACACACCACACACACTCTCACACACACACACACACACACACACTACACTCACAAACACACACACACACACACACCACACACACTCAAACACACACACACCACACACACTCACTCACACTCAAACACACACTCACTCATACACACACACACACTCACAAACACACACTCACACTCATAAACACACACACACACTCACAAACACACACACACACACACTCACACACACACACACTACACTCACACATACACACACACACACACACACAAACACACTGAGCCCAGAACAGCGAATGTGTGTGAAGGAGGAAGATTTCCTATGTTTATTAATTTCAGTCACATTCGCTTCTACATACATTAAATAACATTCACCAAGCAACACACTGGGAATCTGGTCAGGACAACTTTATCAGAGGAATTCAACTGATTTTCCAGAGTTCCCCCATAATCCAGAGTGTGAGGTTTAATCAGAGGTTCAGAGGGTTTGGTGTGAACCGGTTCAGACTTCTTTACAGTGGTGGTGATGGGAACCAGGCGTCGCCATGACTACAACACAGATATAGACACTTTATTTACCATCCAGAACCACCAGAGAACCTACACGAGTCTTCTGAGCTTATATGGAATGTTGATGATGGAAAACAGTGGAAAATCTGGAATAATGAGTTTTCTTTGGGGACTATTTTGCCGCACAGCGCCCTGCATGTCTCCCTCCACCATGAATGGAGTTGAAGTTCTCTAAACTCTCATAAAACAGCGTCTCAGTCATCAGGCAGTGAATTCAGAACCAGTTCATGTAGGAACTTTCTGTAGGAGCTTTTAGAGGGACGTCTGGTTCCTATCACCACCACTGTGAGGAGCTTTTAGAGGGGGATGTCTGGTTCCTATCACCACCACTGTGAGGAGCTTTTAGAGGGGAACGTCTGGTTCCCATCACCTCCACTGTGAGGAGCTTTTAGAGGGGGACGTCTGGTTCCCATCACCACCACTGGGAACGGTTCTAACTCGGTATGTTTATCTAGAACACCAAACCGCTCAGAACCGCTCTGTTTAGACCTGAACCAGTTACTTGTGCAGAGGATTTTGAAAATTTGGTGGATCACCCCTGGACTGTGATCTGATCACTCAATCCACCTTCAGAGGAGGTCAGGGATGCACAGAACATCTGTACACTCTTAGAAAAGGAGGTTCTTCGAGGGTTCTTTGGTAAAGACAGAGATTTATATAGAACTGCAGAGTCATGCACATGGTTCTTTGAGTGTTCATGGTTCTATATAGACAATGTCTTTACTAAAGAACCCTTGAAGAACCATCATTTTTAAGACCGTAGTGAACGCTACAACAGTGTGAACCGGCCTTCCTCGGCTCTGAAACCTTCATCTTCATCATCTTCATCATTCCTAATAACGATCCGTTCACAGGTCCACACAGCCACGCCCACAGGAAGTGATGTGTTAGGTCACGCCTCCCACTGCCTGTGGCGCTGATGTAGGTGAAAGGTTGCGTGGGCAGGACGGGGCTCAGGGCGCGGGCGGGGCAGAGGGATCTGGTCGCCTGGCAACAGTGGTGTCTCTCTGAAGAGCTGCTGAGGGCTGTAGAAGGTCATCAGGTCGGGGCCCTCTGCTGGACGTGGGCGGGACTGCAGCACACAAACGCCATTCAATCACTCTGAGGTCTCGTTGCTCTCTCACAAAGAAGACGGTTCTCCAGGCGTTCTTTTACAAAAGGCAATGATTATTTAGAACCATGAGTTCTCCACAGAACGACTTGCATGCTCATCTGGTTCTTTGCATGGAGAAACGGTTCTTCAAGTGGAAAATGTGTTGTATATGGTTCTATATAACACCAAAAAGGGTTCTTCAACAAGAGAAGAACCCTTTTTGGTGCTAGATAGAATCATTTCACTACACAAAGAGCCATTTATGCATGAAAAGGTTCTATACAGAGCTTGTGCTTCTAAACAGAACCACTGCCTTTACTAAAGAACCCTTGAGGAACCGTCTTTTTAACTAATTATATGACAGAAAATCAAACAGAGGCCATGTAGCGTTTTAACATCAAATGACTGGCTGTCATCAGAAAAGCCCACGATCTGTTTCATGGCCTTAAGTCGGAGTAAATCACTTCCTTATTCATGACACTAGAAATTCATAATCACTGAATTTATTAATAACAAAAATGACCTTGTAGCTCGTAGTGGGCGGGGCCAAGGCTGGCCTATCCCGGAGCACCTCGTTGATGATCTGGTCATGTGACAGGCTGACGCTGACTAAGGCACGATACAAGGGCTGAGAGCGTGGGAAATTTAACCCTAGAGAGAGAGAGAGAGAGAGAGAGAGAGAGAGAGAGAGAGAGAGAGAGAGAGAGAGACAGAGAGAGAGAGACAGAGAGAGAGAGACAGAGAGAGAGAGAGAGAGAGAGAGAGAGAGAGAGAGAGAGAGAGAGAGAGCGAGAGAGAGAGAGCGAGAGAGACAGAGAGAGAGAGAGAGAAAGAGAGAGAGACAGAGAGAATGAGAGAGAGAGAGAGAGAGACAGAGAGAGAGAGAGAGAGAGAGGACAGAGAGAGAGACAGAGAGAGAGAGAGAGAAAGAGAGAGAGATACAGAGAGAGAGAGACAGAGATAAACACAGAGAGAGAGAGAGAGAGAGAGAGAGAGAGAGAGACAGAGAGAGAGAGAGAGAGAGAGAGAGAGAGAGAGAGAGGATTAATACCGGATTAAAAGGCCTATACTGATCAATAGAGATGAATCCATGACCTTTGACCTTTACCTTCTGCTGCTTTGACTCTGATGTACTCCTGGGTGACCACAGAGTTCTGCAGTTTCTCCTGCACGGCCTTCTGGGAGTCAAACTCCGCCTCCTTCAGCTGCTGTAGTTCTGCCCTCAAAGCCAAAGTGGTGTTAAGCTCCGCCCCCTCCTCCAGCTGTCCGTCAGTCTGGGCTGAAAGGTGTGATGGGAAATGGCCACGCCTTCCTGAAACACACACGAGCACATGACCACGAGCAGGTGACCTAAAGAGAGCGGTCAGGAGGCCGCAGGCGGCTGTGGGCTCAGAGGCTCAGACTTCATGATCGTCTGAGGCTCCTGAGCTCCTGAGCTCCTGTTCTTACTCCTCACCCTGTGGTTTCTCAGCAGCTGATTGGCTGCTGCAGGGCTGTGGAGCTGACGTGGTCACAGCATGCTGTTCCGCTAAATGCCCTCTGTGGGGTCCGGGGGGTTTAGCACAGGAGTCTGGGCTCACATCAAAGCGCACCTGTGGAGGTACAAAACTTCATCACCATCACAACTGACATCTCATCATCAAAACATCACAGACACACATCATCATCATCACTGCTACACTCATCATCTCCATCATAATCACCACTACAATCATCATCACAACTGATTACATCAAAGACCATCTGAACAGGCCACCATCATAATCATTATCATCATCATAATCACCATGACCATCATCACATCATCACCAACGTCTCCATCAACATCACCACTACAATCATCACAGCCATTATAGCCATTACCATCACCACTACAATCATCATAACCATTACCATCACCACTACAATCATCAACATCACCACTACAATCATCACAGCCATTATAGCCATTACCATCACCACTACAGTCATCAACATCACCACTACAATCATCATAGCCATTATAGCCATTACCATCACCACTACAATCATCATAACCATTACCATCACCACTACAATCATCAACATCACCACTACAATCATCACAGCCATTATAACCATTACCATCACCACTACAGTCATCAACATCACCACTACAATCATCATAGCCATTATAGCCATTACCATCACCACTACAATCATCATAACCATTACCATCACCACTACAATCATCAACATCACCACTACAATCATCACAGCCATTATAACCATTACCATCACCACTACAGTCATCAACATCACCACTACAATCATCATAGCCATTATAGCCATTACCATCACCACTACAATCATCATAACCATTACCATCACCACTACAATCATCAACATCACCACTACAATCATCACAGCCATTATAGCCATTACCATCACCACTACAATCATCATAACCATTAACATCACCACTACAATCATCAACATCACCACTACAATCATCAAAGCCATTATAGCCATTACCATCACCACTACATCACCACTACAATCATCATAACCATTAACATCACCACTACAATCATCAACATCACCACTACAATCATCATAGCCATTACCATCACCACTACATCACCACTACAATCATCATAACCATTACCATCACCACTACAATCATTAACATCACCACTACAATCATCACAGCCATTATAGCCATTACCATCACCACTACATCACCACTACAATCATCATAACCATTAACATCACCACTACAATCATCAACATCACCACTACAATCATCATAGCCATTATAGCCATTACCATCACCACTACAGTCATCAACATCACCACTACAATCATCATAGCCATTACCATCACCACAACAATCATCAACATCACCACTACAATCATCACAGCCATTATAGCCATTACCATCACCACTACATCACCACAACAATCATCATAACCATTAACATCACCACTACAATCATCAACATCACCACTACAATCATCACAGCCATTATAGCCATTACCATCACCACTACAGTCATCAACATCACCACTACAATCATCATAGCCATTATAGCCATTACCATCACCACTACAATCATCATAACCATTACCATCACCACTACAATCATCAACATCACCACTACAATCATCACAGCCATTATAACCATTACCATCACCACTACAGTCATCAACATCACCACTACAATCATCATAGCCATTATAGCCATTACCATCACCACTACAATCATCATAACCATTACCATCACCACTACAATCATCAACATCACCACTACAATCATCACAGCCATTATAACCATTACCATCACCACTACAGTCATCAACATCACCACTACAATCATCATAGCCATTATAGCCATTACCATCACCACTACAATCATCATAACCATTACCATCACCACTACAATCATCAACATCACCACTACAATCATCACAGCCATTATAGCCATTACCATCACCACTACAATCATCATAACCATTAACATCACCACTACAATCATCAACATCACCACTACAATCATCAAAGCCATTATAGCCATTACCATCACCACTACATCACCACTACAATCATCATAACCATTAACATCACCACTACAATCATCAACATCACCACTACAATCATCATAGCCATTACCATCACCACTACATCACCACTACAATCATCATAACCATTACCATCACCACTACAATCATTAACATCACCACTACAATCATCACAGCCATTATAGCCATTACCATCACCACTACATCACCACTACAATCATCATAACCATTAACATCACCACTACAATCATCAACATCACCACTACAATCATCATAGCCATTATAGCCATTACCATCACCACTACAGTCATCAACATCACCACTACAATCATCATAGCCATTACCATCACCACAACAATCATCAACATCACCACTACAATCATCACAGCCATTATAGCCATTACCATCACCACTACATCACCACAACAATCATCATAACCATTAACATCACCACTACAATCATCAACATCACCACTACAATCATCATAGCCATTATAGCCATTACCATCACCACTACAATCATCATAACCATTACCATCACCACTACAATCATTAACATCACCACTACAATCATCACAGCCATTATAGCCATTACCATCACCACTACATCACCACTACAATCATCATAACCATTACCATCACCACTACAATCATCAACATCACCACTACAATCATCACAGCCATTATAGCCATTACCATCACCACTACATCACCACTACAATCATCATAACCATTAACATCACCACTACAATCATCAACATCACCACTACAATCATCATAGCCATTATAGCCATTACCATCACCACTACATCACCACTACAATCATCATAACCATTAACATCACCACTACAATCATCAACATCACCACTACAATCATCATAGCCATTATAACCATTACCATCACCACTACAATCATTAACATCACCACTACAATCATCATAGCCATTACAGCCATTACCATCACCACTACATCACCACTACAATCATCATAGCCATTATAGTCATTACCATCACCACTACAATCATCAACATCACCACTACAATCATCATGGCCATTATAGCCATTACCATCACCACTACATCACCACTACAATCATCATAGCCATTATAGTCATTACCATCACCACTACAATCATCAACATCACCACTACAATCATCATGGCCATTATAGCCATTACCATCACCACTACATCACCACTACAATCATCATCATAGCCATTATAGTCATTACCATCACCACTACAATCATCAACATCACCACTACAATCATCATGGCCATTATAGCCATTACCATCACCACTACATCACCACTACAATCATCATAGCCATTATAGTCATTACCATCACCACTACAATCATCAACATCACCACTACAATCATCATGGCCATTATAGCCATTACCATCACTACTACATCACCACTACAATCATCATAGCCATTAACATCACCACTACAATCATCAACATCACCACTACAATCATCACAGCCATTATAGCCATTACCATCACCACTACATCACCACTACAATCATCATAACCATTAACATCACCACTACAGTCATCAACATTACCATCACCACTACAATCATCATCAAAACTGAAAACAACTCAAAGGCCATCTTAACACATACACATCATCATCATCACCACCACAATCATCCTCTTCATTAACACATTCACTATTATCGTCCAAGTCATCATAATCACCATCATCACCTGTCGTGGTCGTGTGTGTGCGCGTCCTTTCTTTAGAACTCTGGTTGAAGCCGCCGGACGTTCTGGGCGTTCCGGGCTGAACATGACTGACAGGTCGAGCTCTGGGCACTGGGGCGGAAGAGGGGCGGGGCTTAAAGGGAGAGGAGGCGTGGTGATCTGCATCACTGTCTCCCCAAACAGCGCACTCTCCATGGTCATCACCTGCTGGACGGTCCTTCACCTGAGAGAGTGAACCTGAAAATGAACGTGTTTTATTTAAGGGCTTTTCCAGGCATCTGATTCCCGCAGCTTACTGACTCCGTCTGTTTTCACTGACAGCGCCGGCTTCCGGCTGAATTAACCTTCCGTGTGGGTCACTGACAGGATATATAAACTGGACCGGTCATCCTGCTGTTGCAGTGGGGACGGGGTGAGGCTAATCGGGTCACTTCCTGACGGATTTCCCGCGTGGTGGACGGTGGGAACGCCTGATACCGTGAGGTGAAAGACAGCACGGCTAAAGCAGCCTCTATTAAACATGCACTGCAGTACTGACCACAATAAAATAAACAAATGCACTCATGAGCGAATTAGAGCAGCTGAACAGTGTGAATTACTGTGCTGCAGTAATACGGAAACCCCCTCTTTACACAGGCCCACTGACAGGCCCTGGATCAGAACACACAGGCCAGTCTCTGCAGAAGAGGGCGTGGCCAATGAGACGATCTGAGACGGCTCAGAGGTGCTTCGGTCTCTGGACTGAAATCAGCCCAAAGTGAATGGACAGCTTCTCTCAGACGGTCCTCTTGTGCCCGAGCAGCTGACCTCCAGTATACTCAGTATAATGAACGTGATCACTAGGGGGCAGCGTCCAAACCAGAATGTACAGGAGACGGAGAGAACTTACCACTCACTTCACTGTTTTACAATACAGGGCGATTCAAACGGTTCATCTGATCTCACAGCACCATATTCATCCAACCGTGAGGCGCCGAGGAACCAACCACACTCCAACTGTAAGAGGGGGTCACAGAGTTCCTGACCAGCTCCTTCAGTCTGAGAGGAGCTGAGACCCCTGAGCAGAGCGTTCTGCGTTCTCCACGTCAATCAGAGTGAATCCGTCAGAACTGAGCAGCGGGATTTTCATCAGCAGTGAAGCTCCAGCAGCTCAGAGCGTTCGGCGCTGGTGTTGATGTCGTCCGTCCAGCTGGAGGAGGTTCAGACTGAGACCTTGTAGAACTACATAATAAACTTCAGCTCACTGCACTGATCTGGGACGGTTTACGGTGAAATCAGGTGAATCTTCCTGAGTCTCCCGGTGTTTTGAATACGGCCGTGTTGCTGTTTTCCGGTCAGGGACCGGCGATAAATACCGACACTGACACTTTCAGAAGAGGGAATTCTTCGTGATTTCTTCAGTCAAAGTCAAGAAGAGTGTGAGAACATCTGGACGTGTCGCCTTAATATTAAATAAAGTGTTCGGGAAGCGGCGCCAACGGACCTGCTGTTACAGAGCACTCGGGGCGTCTCCGCCTGCCTGCCTGCCTGTCTCTCTGTCCGTCTGTCCGTCTGTCTCTGTCCGTCTGTCCGTCTGCCTGTCTGTCTGTGTGTCTCTGTCCGTCTGTGTGTCTCTGTCCGTCTGCCTCTATATCTGTCTCTCTATCTCTCTCTCTGTCCGTGTGTCCTTCTGTCTGTCCGTCTGCCTGTCTCTCTGCCCGTCTGTCTCTCTCTCTCTCCATCTGTCTATCTCTCTGTCTGTCCGTCTCTCTCTCTCCGTCTGTCTGTCCGTCTGTCTGTCTGTGTGTCTCTCTCCGTCTCTCTCTCTCTCTGCCTGTCCGTCTGTCTGTGTGTCTCTCTCTCTCTCTCCGTCTGTCTCTCTCTCTGTCTGTCCGCCTCGACAGCGTCCCGGTTTAAGCCGGTTTCTCCGGTTAGGTCTCCGCTGCGCGCGGTAAGCGGCGGCTGTGATGAGGCTGCTCATTAGCAGCTCGTGCCGCGGGTTTGTGAGGGAGGGGTTTAATCTATCGGACTAACACCGGATTACCTGGTCTGGTCTGATCTGGTCTGATCCCGCGCCTGGCCCGAACGCCCCGGTCCACCTTAAGCGCAGCAGCAGCGGAGCGCCGTTTAAGGTGGAGCCGTTATAACGCTCCGCAGGCCGAGCCGCTGCGGGTCTTCTGCGAGGCTCCCCGCGCTGTGGCGGCGTTATAACGCTCCGCAGGCCGAGCCGCTGCGGCGTTTTCGGTCTTTAATCTTCATTAATCCGCACTTTAAAACTCCCTCCAACCGACCGGCGCGCACTTCCGCAAACACAGCTCGGCGCCTGCGCACACCGCGCACCACGCACTGCGCTGCACTGCGCCGCCTCGCGGAGGAGGGAGGAGCACGCGCTCAGAAGCACAAACAGACTTTCACTATACCTGTCTGTCTGTCTGTCTGTCTGTCTGTCTGTCTGTCTATATCACTATATCTGTCTGTCTGTCTGTCTGTCTATATCACTATACCTGTCTGTCTGTCTGTCTGTCTGTCTGTCTGTCTATATCACTATACCTGTCTGTCTGTCTGTCTGTCTATATCACTATACCTGTCTGTCTGTCTGTCTGTCTGTCTATATCACTATACCTGTCTGTCTGTCTGTCTATATCACTATATCTGTCTGTCTGTCTGTCTGTCTGTCTGTCTGTCTGTCTGTCTGTCTGTATCACTATACCTGTCTGTCTGTCTGTCTGTCTGTCTATATCACTATGTCTGTCTGTCTGTCTGTCTATATCACTATATCTGTCTGTCTGTCTGTCTGTCTATATCACTATACCTGTCTGTCTGTCTGTCTATATCACTATACCTGTCTGTCTGTCTGTCTGTATCACTATACCTGTCTGTCTGTCTGTCTGTCTGTATCACTATACCTGTCTGTCTGTCTGTCTGTCTATATCACTATACCTGTCTGTCTGTCTATATCACTATACCTGTCTGTCTGTCTGTCTATATCACTATATCTGTCTGTCTGTCTGTATCACTATACCTGTCTGTCTGTCTGTCTGTCTATATCACTATACCTGTCTGTCTGTCTGTCTGTCTATATCACTATACCTGTCTGTCTGTCTGTCTATATCACTATATCTGTCTGTCTGTCTGTATCACTATACCTGTCTGTCTGTCTGTCTGTCTATATCACTCTGTCTGTCTGTCTGTCTGTCTATATCACTCTGTCTGTCTGTCTGTTTGTCTATATCACTGTGTCTGTCTGTCTGTCTGTCTATATCACTGTGTCTGTCTGTCTGTCTATATCACTGTGTCTGTCTGTCTGTCTGTCTGTCTATATCACTCTGTCTGTCTGTCTGTCTGTCTATATCACTGTGTCTGTCTGTCTGTCTGTCTATATCACTATACCTGTCTGTCTGTCTGTCTGTCTGTCTGTCTATATCACTATATCTGTCTGTCTGTCTGTATCACTATACCTGTCTGTCTGTCTGTCTATATCACTCTGTCTGTCTGTCTGTCTGTCTGTCTATATCACTCTGTCTGGCTGTCTGTCTGTCTATATCACTGTGTCTGTCTGTCTGTCTGTCTATATCACTGTGTCTGTCTGTCTGTCTGTCTGTCTGTCTGTCTGTCTATATCACTGTGTCTGTCTGTCTGTCTATATCACTATACCTGTCTGTCTGTCTATATCACTATATCTGTCTATCTGTCTGTCTGTCTCACTATACCTGTCTGTCTGTCTGTCTGTCTGTCTATATCACTATATCTGTCTGTCTGTCTGTCTATATCACTATATCTGTCTGTCTGTCTGTCTGTCTGTATCACTATACCTGTCTGTCTGTCTGTCTATATCACTATATCTGTCTGTCTGTCTGTCTGTCTATATCACTATACCTGTCTGTCTGTCTGTCTATATCACTATATCTGTCTGTCTGTCTGTCTGTATCACTATACCTGTCTGTCTGTCTGTCTGTCTGTCTATATCACTATACCTGTCTGTCTGTCTGTCTATATCACTATACCTGTCTGTCTGTCTGTCTATATCACTATATCTGTCTGTCTGTCTGTATCACTATACCTGTCTGTCTGTCTGTCTATATCACTCTGTCTGTCTGTCTGTCTATATCACTATACCTGTCTGTCTGTCTGTCTATATCACTATATCTGTCTGTCTGTCTGTCTGTCTGTATCACTATACCTGTCTGTCTGTCTGTCTGTCTGTCTGTCTATATCACTATATCTGTCTGTCTGTCTGTCTATATCACTATACCTGTCTGTCTGTCTGTCTATATCACTATATCTGTCTGTCTGTCTGTCTGTATCACTATACCTGTCTGTCTGTCTGTCTGTCTATATCACTATACCTGTCTGTCTGTCTGTCTATATCACTATACCTGTCTGTCTGTCTGTCTATATCACTATATCTGTCTGTCTGTCTATATCACTATATCTGTCTGTCTGTCTGTATCACTATACCTGTCTGTCTGTCTGTCTATATCACTCTGTCTGTCTGTCTGTCTGTCTGTCTGTATCACTATATCTGTCTGTCTGTCTATATTACTGTGTCTGTCTGTCTGTCTGTCTATATCACTGTGTCTGTCTGTCTGTCTGTCTGTCTATATCACTGTGTCTGTCTGTCTGTCTGTCTATATCACTCTGTCTGTCTGTCTGTCTGACTGTCTGTCTATATCACTGTGTCTGTCTGTCTGTCTGTCTATATCACTATACCTGTCTGTCTGTCTGTCTGTCTGTCTATATCACTATATCTGTCTGTCTGTCTGTATCACTATACCTGTCTGTCTGTCTGTCTATATCACTGTGTCTGTCTGTCTGTCTGTCTGTCTGTCTATATCACTGTGTCTGTCTGTCTGTCTGTCTGTCTATATCACTGTGTCTGTCTGTCTGTCTGTCTGTCTATATCACTATACCTGTCTGTCTGTCTATATCACTATAACTGTCTGTCTGTCTGTCTGTCTGTATCACTATACCTGTCTGTCTGTCTGTCTATATCACTATACCTGTCTGTCTGTCTGTCTATATCACTATATCTGTCTGTCTGTCTGTCTGTATCACTATACCTGTCTGTCTGTCTGTCTGTCTGTCTGTCTATATCACTATATCTGTCTGTCTGTCTGTCTGTCTATATCACTATACCTGTCTGTCTGTCTGTCTATATCACTATACCTGTCTGTCTGTCTGTCTATATCACTATATCTGTCTGTCTGTCTGTCTGTCTGTATCACTATACCTGTCTGTCTGTCTGTCTGTCTGTCTATATCACTATATCTGTCTGTCTGTCTGTCTGTCTATATCACTATACCTGTCTGTCTGTCTGTCTATATCACTATACCTGTCTGTCTGTCTATATCACTATATCTGTCTGTCTGTCTGTATCACTATACCTGTCTGTCTGTCTGTCTGTCTGTCTATATCACTATACCTGTCTGTCTGTCTGTCTATATCACTATATCTGTCTGTCTGTCTGTATCACTATACCTGTCTGTCTGTCTGTCTATATCACTCTGTCTGTCTGTCTGTCTGTCTATATCACTGTGTCTGTCTGTCTGTCTGTCTGTCTATATCACTGTGTCTGTCTGTCTGTCTGTCTATATCACTCTGTCTGTCTGTCTGTCTGTCTATATCACTGTGTCTGTCTGTCTGTCTGTCTATATCACTATACCTGTCTGTCTGTCTGTCTGTCTGTCTATATCACTATATCTGTCTGTCTGTCTGTATCACTATACCTGTCTGTCTGTCTGTCTATATCACTCTGTCTGTCTGTCTGTCTATATCACTCTGTCTGGCTGTCTGTCTGTCTATATCACTGTGTCTGTCTGTCTGTCTATATCACTCTGTCTGTCTGTCTGTCTGTCTGTCTATATCACTGTGTCTGTCTGTCTGTCTATATCACTGTGTCTGTCTGTCTGTCTGTCTATATCACTGTGTCTGTCTGTCTGGCTGTCTGTCTGTCTATATCACTGTGTCTGTCTGTCTGTCTATATCACTATATCTGTCTGTCTGTCTGTCTATATCACTCTGTCTGTCTGTCTGTCTGTCTATATCACTGTGTCTGTCTGTCTGTCTGTCTGTCTATATCACTCTGTCTGTCTGTCTGTCTGTCTGTCTATATCACTGTGTCTGTCTGTCTGTCTGTCTGTCTATATCACTGTGTCTGTCTGTCTGTCTGTCTGTCTGTCTGTCTATATCACTATATCTGTCTGTCTGTCTGTCTATATCACTCTGTCTGTCTGTCTGTCTGTCTGTCTATATCACTGTGTCTGTCTGTCTGTCTGTCTGTCTGTCTATATCACTCTGTCTGTCTGTCTGTCTGTCTGTCTATATCACTGTGTCTGTCTGTCTGTCTGTCTATATCACTGTGTCTGTCTGTCTGTCTATATCACTCTGGCTGAACCGCACTAGAACAGAGACCCTACAGGAGGAGAACTGTTAAACCAGGGGTGCACAACTGCGGTCCTGGAGGGCCAGTGTCCAGCACTTTGGTGATTTACCTGCTCAAACACACCTGATCACACCTGTCTTTAAATTGCCAGGTTGTGTTTGAGCAGGGAAACCTCCAAACTGCTGGACACGGCCCTCCAGGACCGGAGCTGTACACCGCGGTGTTAAACCAGCACGGAACCCCCGAATACCGGGGGGTTCACACACTGCTGTCGGGCGCTGGCCATTTAAGGGGTTAAATAAAATTATGAGGTGCGCATGATTTCATGACATAATAAATAGAAACATAAAACTTTTGAGCAAAGTGTTTTGGGGAAGCGGCCTTCTATTTTGTTGCCATGGTAACAGGCTTTGACCATAGATGTGTGGTGTGCAGTTCCCACAGAGGGAGTCCACCTGCGCAGATCCCGGTTCCTCTGCATGATATTATACAAAACCAGTTTTTATAAAACCTTCAGCATCTAAACGGTTCATAATCGCCCGTTTCGCTGTTGGTGCTTTGTTATTACTCAGAGCCCGACAGCGTCTCAGACACCAGGCCTGACCTGCGGGTGTGAAAGAAGAAGTACTGACTGCAGCAGGAAGACATGTGACCATGACAGGTTAAACATACAGCCTCGTTTAATCTGCGGATCAGACGCAGCGGTGCTGCTGGAGTGTTTAAACACTGTGTCCACTCACTGTCCACTCTATTAGACACTCCTACCCTGTCAGTCCACCTTGTAGATGTAAAGTCAGAGACGACAGCTCATCTGCTGCTGCACAGTTTGTGTTGGTCATCCTCTAGTCCTTCATCAGTGGTCACAGGACGCCGCCCACAGGACGCTGCCCACAGGACGCCGCCCACAGGACACTGCCCACAGGACGCCGCCCACAGGACGCCGCCCACAGGATGCTGCCCTCAGGACCCTGTTGGCTGGATATTTTTGGTTCTCAGTCCAGCAGCGACACTGAGGTCATCCTCTAGTCCTTCATCAGTGGTCACAGGACGCTGCCCGCAGGACGCTGCCCGCAGGACGCTGCCCGCAGGCCGCTGCCCACAGGACGCTGCCCACAGGCCGCTGCCCACAGGCCGCTGCCCTCAGGACCCTGTTGGCTGGATATTTTTGGTTCTCAGTCCAGCAGCGACACTGAGGTGTTTAAAAACTCCAGCAGCACTGCTGTGTCTGATCCACTCAGACCAGCACAACACACACTAACACACCACCAGTGTGTTACTGCAGTGCTGAGAATGACCCACCACCCAAACAGCACCTGCTCTGTGAGGGTCCATGGGGGTCCTGACCACTGAAGAACAGGGTAACAGAGTATCAGAGAAACAGATGGACTACAGTCTGTAACTGTAGAACTACAGAGGGGAACTGAACGGTCAGTGGAGCTGATAGAGTGGACAGTGAGTGTAGATACAGGCAGGTGAAGTGGCTGGACTGCAGGTGGGCCCCATCTGGACTGGGTCCCGTGTCTCAGAGGTTTCAGGGCTTAAAGAGAAGCTCAACACATTGGGCACAGCTCTAAACGTCAGTATGTACATTCACACAGTCGACCTGAGACCCAGTGAGACTTTTATCTCACGATTCTCTGATTATTTCACAGTCGCTCTGCATCCGGAAAACAGCTCAGCACCAAACCAGCCTTCAACCATTTTTAATATGAAACAGATTCATGTTTACTTTTTACATCATTAACTTTACAATACATTTAAAAATATTTAAAATGTTATGTAAAGAATTTACTGGTCTCAGAGACTGTGGAGGACTCTCATCAGGACTCTTGTTTTGTATTTGAACGCAGTATTTTCAGCTCTATTAAACTGCCTCTTTGGGTCGAGGCTCATCAGAGAGGAAGCATCTCGAGGCCTGAGGAGGCGAGTCAGACTCCCTCACTACATTTTATTCATTTATTAATAATTTTGTTTATCAGGCAGGACAGAACGTCTATGTGTCACTGGTGTTTTGGGCTTTAATGACTGGGTAACGAAATGTTTGTCAAAATAATGCCGTAAATAACATTTTTATTAAAGATTTTAAACACACAAGGTCACCTGACCAAAAATGAGTCAGCCAGTTTACAGAATCCTGTTTTAACCAGAATGTCTCTGGAGTCACCGTCAGTGGAGTCACCGTCAGTGGAGTCACCGTCTCTGGAGTCACCGTCAGTGGAGTCACCGTCAGTGGAGTCACTGTCTCTGGAGTCACCGTCAGTGGAGTCACCGTCAGTGGAGTCACCGTCAGTGGAGTCACCGTCTCTGGAGTCACCGTCAGTGGAGTCACCGTCAGTGGAGTCACCGTCACTGGAGTCACCGTCTCTGGTGTCACAGTCACTGGAGTCACCGTCACTGGAGTCATCGTCTCTGGTGTCACAGTCACTGGAGTCACTGTCGACACCGTCACTGGAGTCACTGTCTCTGGAGTCACCGTCACTCGAGTCACTCTCACTGGAGTCACTGTCTCTGGAGTCACTGTCACTGGTGTTACTGGTTTAGGAAAGACGTGGACAGAGTCAGGATGACCAGCTACAGCCATAGATTTACATACCGAGATGCCACGATGTCTGTTGGTCTCTGAGGCGTCTGAGCAGCCGCCATGTTGGAGAGGTCCAGATCCGCTTGTGGTCAGCATCGTTCGTATTGAGAGACGAAGGGTCCCTGCATTAAATCAGCCACGACTCAGACTCACATCAGCAAGTCCCTCAGTGAGTGAATCACTTCTGATATTAACACACACAGATAAAATAAACCCTGTCGGCTTCCTTTTCACCAGCTTCCTGTTTCCATTTAAGGTGGAACGAGAAAATTATACAAACACACACATCGCTCAGACATGAGCGTGGGTCAGCGCGTTCCCCCCGTCATATAACCCCGTATATAAAACCCAAGCGGACAGTGTGTACATCACCGGTATTACAACGCAGCCATCAATAATAATGATCAATATCTTCAATAATAAGAGCAGAAACAGGCGAGTAGTAGAAGTTATTTATTAGATAAGTTACTTTATTCCATCCATACAGATCCCTCAGTCATTAACCCAGCACACTGAAAATAAACGAGAGGGAGAGAGAGAGAGAGACAGGGAGAGAGAGAGACAGGGAGAGAGAGAGTGAGAGAGAGGCAGAGAGGGAGACAGAGAGAGACAGAGAGAGAGAGAGAGAGACAGAGAGAGAGAGAGAGAGAGACAGGGAGAGAGAGAGTGAGAGAGAGACAGAGAGAGAGAGAGACAGAGAGAGTGAGAGAGAGACAGAGAGAGAGAGACAGGGAGAGAGAGAGACAGGGAGAGAGACAGAGAGAGAGAGAGACAGAGAGAGTGAGAGAGAGACAGAGAGAGAGAGAGAGAGAGAGAGAGAGAGAGAGAGAGAGAGAGAGAGAGAGAGAGAGAGAGAGAGAGAGAGACAGAGAGAGAGAGACAGGGAGAGAGAGAGAGACAGAGAGAGAGAGACAGAGAGAGAGAGAGAGAGACAGGGAGAGAGAGACAGGGAGAGAGAGAGACAGAGAGAGAGAGAGAGAGAGACAGAGAGAGAGACAGAGAGAGAGAGACAGGGAGAGAGAGACAGGGAGAGAGAGAGAGACAGAGAGAGAGAGACAGGGAGAGAGAGAGAGAGACAGGGAGAGAGAGACAGGGAGAGAGAGAGAGAGAGAGAGACAGAGAGAGACAGGGAGAGAGAGAGAGACAGAGAGAGAGAGAGAGAGAGAGAGAGAGAGAGAGAGAGAGACAGAGAGAGAGAGACAGGGAGAGAGAGAGAGACAGGGAGAGAGAGAGAGAGACAGGGAGAGAGAGAGAGAGAGAGAGAGAGAGAGAGAGAGAGAGTGAGAGAGAGAGACAGGGAGAGAGAGAGAGACAGGGAGAGAGAGAGAGAGACAGGGAGAGAGAGAGAGAGAGAGAGAGAGAGAGAGAGAGAGAGAGAGAGAGAGAGAGAGAGAGGTTTGCTCTGTATAAGCGAAGTACCTACATGTAGCACTCTCTGTACCACTGGGGAGGATGGCAAAGGTGTTGCCGTGGCGACTAAGGCACGGCCGTAACCATAGTGAGAACAGAAGCACAACAGCAACAAAAACAACAACAGAGCTGTGATTGTGATTTATAGTGGGAGAATCAACACACACACACACACACACACACACACACACACACACACACACACACACACACACACACTCCTAAGACGTGACAGGACCAAAGCAGTAACTGAACGTCTTTAACGCTGTAACCAGTTCCTCGTTTATTCGCTCTCTCACTCAGACTTCAAACAGGGCGGCTCCACCCAATTTCTCAAATATCCACGGTGTGAGGTGCAGTCAGAGGTTCAGAGGGTTCGCTGTGAACCGGTTCGGACGTCTTCACAGTGGTGGTGATGGGAACCAGGCGTCGCCATGACGACAACACAGATACAGACACTTTATTTACCATCCAGAACCACCAGAGAGATTTTTAACCCAGACTCAAGCCCATATCGGCTCGCTGGCTTTACAAGGACCGCCGCCCACTGCTGGTCCTAACTAGGTCTCCAGATTAAACAGATCTGAAATGCTCAGACTTTTATTTTGGAAAATAAACTAAGACGAACACTAAAAACGACTGAGACAAATCCGCGGCCGGCACTGGCCACTGTGTTCTTGCTACTGGGGACACAGTGGGGTCCAAAAGTCTGACCCAACATCGATTTTATGATTATTTAAAACTGAAAAAACAACAGAGCTGAAGAGAAGCTGGGATCGCCTGTCACCACGGCAACGAGACCAGCCGTCTCCGGACGCAGGCCTGTGGTAATGTTTGGAAAATTCACTGAAGCTGTTCCGCTGATTCAGGACAGAACGCGCACTCGGACGTTCGGCGTCACTGCATGTGATGATCATAACATCTACAGTGAGGAGTTTCCTCTGCCGCGCAGCCCTGCACGTCTCCCCCCCACCAGAGAACCTACACCAGTCTTCTGAGCTTATATGGAATGCTGATGATGGAAAATAGTGGAAAATCTGGAATAATGAGTTTTCTTTGGGGACTATTTTGCCGCACAGCGCCCTGCATGTCTCCCTCCACCATGAATGGAGTTGAAGTTCTCTAAACTCTCATAAAACAGCGTCTCAGTCATCAGGCAGTGAATTCAGAACCAGCTCATGTAGGAACTTTCTGTAGGAGCTTTTAGAGGGACGTCTGGTTCCCATCACCACCACTGTGAGGAGCTTTTAGAGGGGGACGTCTGGTTCCTATCACCACCACTGTGAGGAGCTTTTAGAGGGGGACGTCTGGTTCCTATCACCACCACTGTGAGGAGCTTTTAGAGGGGAACGTCTGGTTCCCATCACCACCACTGTGAGGAGCTTTTAGAGGGGAACGTCTGGTTCCCATCACCACCACTGTGAACGGCTCTGACTCGGTCAGTTTATCTAGAACAGAGAACCGCTCAGAACCGCTCTGTTTCCATCTTAACCAGTTAATGATGCAGGAAATTCTGGTGCAGTTGGTGGAGTTCCCCTTCACGAGAGAATCTACAGAATTGTGAAAACGCTCTGGCAGCAATAAATAAGCAATAAAGGAGCAAACGTTTAGAGTCTCATCGTTACTGCTAGAAACGGTTAATTCATGAAGTTTCATCAGAAAGTCTTCTTAAAAAATCACGGCTTTAAAAACCTTTCATTAAAACGCAGTTTCACAAAGTTTAACACTAAACTCTACTGTGTGTCTGTGTGAGTGTGTGTGTGTGTGTGTGTGTGTGTGTTTGTGTATATGTGAGTGTGGGTGTGTGTGTGAATATGTGAGTGTGTGTGTGTGTGTTTGTGTATATGTGAGTGTGTGTGAGAGTGTGTGTGTTTGTCTATATGTGAGTGTGAGTGTGTGTATGTATGTCTCTGTGTGTTTGTGTGTGTGTGTGTGTGTGCGTATATGTGAGAGTGTCTGTGTGTGTTTGTGTATATGTGTGTCAGTATGTGTGTGTTTGTGTATGTGTGTGTCAGTATGTGTGTGTATATGTGTGTGTGTGTGTGTTTGTGTATATGTGTGTGTGTGTTTGTGTATATGTGAGAGTGTCTGTGTGTGTTTGTGTATATGTGTGTGTGTGTTTGTGTATATGTGAGAGTGTCTGTGTGTTTGTGTATATGTGTGTGTGTTTGTGTATATGTGAGAGTGTCTGTGTGTGTTTGTGTGTGTGTGTGTGTGTAAGTGAGAGTGTGTGTGTTTGTGTATATGTGTGTCAGTATGTGTGTGTGTATATGTATGCCTGTGTGTGTTTGTGTATATGTGTGTGTGTGTGTGTGTGTTTGTGTATATGTGAGAGTGTGTGTTTGTGTATATGTGTGTGTGTGTGTCAGTATGTGTGTGACAGTATGTGTGTGTGTATGTATGCCTGTGTGTGTTTGTGTATATGTGTATGTGTGTGTATATGTGAGAGTGTGTGTGTTTGTGTATATGTGTGTGTCAGTATATGTGTGTGTGTGGCACTGTGAACAGTGAATATCACTCTACAGTTCTCTGCTCTCAGAGTCCTTTAACAGTCTTCTCTTGTAGTCTCTCCATTCTTTTAACTGCAGGCCGTCTGTAGTAAAGACTCCATTTCCCATCATGCCTCAGTGTGGGTCCTTAAGGGCACGCAGGATGTAGTTCTCTCTCTCTAACTGAGCGTTCCTCTCAGACAGCTCCTTTATCTGCTCCCGCAGAACTTCCACCTCCTCTCTCACCGCCAGCATCAGGTGGGCTTTCACCAGGTCCTACACACACACACACACACACACACACACACACACACACACACACACACACACACACAAAATTAGACACACACACACACATCCCCAAACACACACACACACACACATAGAATCGGACACACACACAAACACACACACACACACACACACACACACACACACACACACACACATAGAATCAGACACACACACGAACACACACATAAAATTAGACACACACACACACACATCCCCAAACACACACACACACACACACACACACACACACATATAGAATCGGACACACACACAAACACACACATAGAATCAGACACACACACACACACACACACACACACACATAGAATCAGACACACACACACACACGAACACACACAAAAGAAAGTACTGAAACTACTGTTCCACTTTTAGCTCGTACAGCTGAGTCACTGTGTTACAATGTACAGCACTGCATTCTACACACAGCTGAGAGAACACACACACACACACACACACACACACACACACACATAGAATCAGACACACACACACACACACACACACACAGAATCACACACACACACACTCACCATGGCCTGCTCGATCTTGTTGTCAATGGCGATCATGCTGCCACTGGATCCACTGCAGGGAGAGAACAGGGGTGAGAAGATCAGACAGATCAGATCAGACTCACTGCTCACCACAGATCATTAATCATTACTCAATCATCACTCATTACTCATTAATCATCACTCATTAATTATTAATCATCACTCATTAATCATCACTCATTAATCATCACTCATTAATCATTACTCATTAATCATTAATCATCACTCATTAATCATTAATCATCACTCATTAATCATCACTCATTAATCATTAATCATCACTCATTAATCATTCATCATCACTGATTAATCATTACTCACTAATCATTACTCACTCTCATTACAGACATTCTTACAACTATTACAGGAGACATCCACCCATCACGCCCATCACGTCCATCACGTCCATCACACCCATCACGTCCATCACGTCCATCACACCCATCACGTCCATCACACCCATCACGTCCATCACGCCCATCACGTCCATCACGTCCATCACACCCATCACGTCCATCACACCCATCACGTCCATCACACCCATCACGTCCATCACGTCCATCACACCCATCACGTCCATCACACCCATCACGTCCATCACACCCATCACGTCCATCACACCCATCACGCCCATCACGTCCATCACGCCCATCACGTCCATCACGCCCATCACGCCCATCACGTCCATCACGCCCATCACGTCCATCACGTCCATCACGTCCATCACACCCATCACGTCCATCACAACCATCACACCCATCACACCCATCACGTCCATCACATCCATCACACCCATCACGTCCATCACACCCATCACGTCCATCACGTCCATCACGTCCATCACACCCATCACGTCCATCACAACCATCACACCCATCACACCCATCACGTCCATCACATCCATCACACCCATCACGTCCATCACACCCATCACGTCCATCACGTCCATCACGTCCATCACGTCCATCACACCCATCACATCCATCACACCCATCACGTCCATCACACCCATCACGTCCATCACATCCATCACACCCATCACATCCATCACGCTTACTCCGAGGAGAACGAGTTCATTACTGAGTTATTCTGATTACGGTCGCTGTATGAAAGACGGCCCTGCAGCCCAACCGCTGCCTGTTTATCATGTTTAATAATAACAGCAATAACCATCACCACTACTGCTTTTCTTCTTATTATTATTATTAACAGTGTTACCAATCTGTTAATAACACCTGTTATTGCTGTTTTATTTCTCTGATCTGTTATAAATGCAGTGCTGATGCAACAATATCAGAATCCTGTCATTAACGCCAGATAATCATTTAAAGACGATCGGATCGGGCGGATATTCAGACCGATGTGCGGTGAGTGATGACCCTGTGGCAGGCCGGTCCGGTGACGCTGGGTTACTGCCCTGTTACTCTGTGGTCTGTAATGCTGATTCTGAAGGATTTAGTCCTGGTTTCCAGGTCTTCAGACGGAACATGCGGCCCAGTGCTGAGCGGTGTCTGTGCGCTGTTCTCTGGCAGAGCCGATGGAAGTTGCTGTGTAGAAAACCAAGCGTTTGACCAAAGCCACAGCAGACCTGCTCTCAGGTCAGCACAGCCACCGCGTCAGCACTGCAGTGCACGGCATCCACAGATATGCAGCATGTTTTCTGGAGTTCAGACTGTAAACAAACAGAGCGTTTCTGCTCCCTGCGCGACGAAAGCAACCCAGTGCAGAACAGCCCCGCGACAAGGACCTTACTGTTCTGAAATGTGGCCGCAGCTCACGGCTCACATCACTGCTGCCAGTCCTGCCGGCAAAGCACACACAAGGCAGACAAGCTAAACCCAGAATAAGCCACACCAAACAGTCAGAAATACCTCCACAAGTTAAAGGAGGAGCTGAAAACGTGAGCCCACCACTGCAGTGCGACCCCCAATAGCCACGACTGGAATAACGGATGCTGACCCCACCATGTTTACCTGCGCAAGAACAGCAGCAGCGAGAAGAAGGCGGCATCAGAGGGGCGGAGTCCCTGTTTGAGCCACGCCCCCTTTCCCTGCCCCTTACTGTTATTGGGCGCTACACTGGCGTCTGTTGACCAGGAGGCACTACGCAGCTGTTCTGGACACCGAGGCATCTGACACCGGCCTTCAGACAGGCTCTTATTAGCTCTGGAAACCAGTAAAGGGCCCCCAGCAGGGACTGAACCACAACACACACCAGGCGGGATGTGTTTTTCAGGATATCCAGAAGACAAGAGCACCTCGCTGAGTTTGTTTGGGCTACAGCGCTGAGGAACATTCCCTGGAGGTCCCACATACGGGCCTTGGATCGGCTGATTGGGAGCAAACCCTATAGCACAGCTAGCGTTAGTCCCTCTCATGGACTTACCAGCTGCAACTATAGTGCAGCTAGCAGCACTGCTAGCAGTCCCTCTGGTGGAGCTAACATCAGTCCCTGTCGTGGAGCTAGCAGTACATCCAGTGGAAATACTGGAGGGCTCAGAAGTGGAGATGATGTCAGTGAGATTTTCAGTTCCTATGGTGGAGCTGAGTTTGGATCCACTACATCCAGATCCTGCTGAAGTGTCTACAACACCTGTAGGGGGTCTTGTGATGGAGGAGCATTTGGATGCTGTGGTGGAGGTGGATGTGGGTTTTGTGATGGAACTGGTGATGGAGCTGAATTTTGGTGCTGTGAGGTAGCTGGTAGGAGGCACTGTGGTAGCGGTATTTTTGGGGCCCGGGATGGACTTAAAGGTAGGTCCTGTGGTGCAGATGGATTTGGGCCTTTTGGTGGAGCTGGTAGTTGGTGCTGTGGTGGAGGCAGATTTGGGTCCAGCGGTGGAGGTATATTCTGGTCTCATGGCAGAAGATTTGGTTCCTGTGATAGAGCTGATGGTTGGTGTTGGTTCTGTGGTGGAGGTGGATTTGGGTCTTGAGATGGTGGTGGATTTGGCTCCTATGGCAGAGATAGATTTTGGACCTGTGGTGGATTTAGGTGTGGTGGAGGTGGATTTGGGTCTTGAGGTGGAGGCGGATTTGGGTGCAGAGGTGGACCTGATGGTGAAGGCAATACAGGCCCAATCAGGGGTCACCGAGGGATAACTAACAGGCCGTGAAGTGAAGCGCTCCAGCCTCAGCCCACCCCTGTCAAACGCTGGAGGACGCCGATCACAGCCGGCGGAGTCTTTGTTTGCTGTAGCGACAGATAAGAGGAAGTTTTCCTCAAAGCAGTTAACCCTTCCGATTGGCCACGAGTCACGCAGCCTAACCGGCGGAACCCTCCGCCCAGTTCCGTTCCCTCTCAACACAACCTCCTGCCTTCCTCCATCGCTCCCTCTCTCTCTGCCGAGGAGAGAACGTGGGATGGGAGGAGTGCACGGAGGTCTGGACCAGGTTGAGGGGGCGGCTCCTGATGCGGGACGGGGGCGCGGTTCACTGGCAGGCCCTGCTTTCAGAACCGGAGAGGATGATCTGGGGGTGGGTGGGGCTTGTGGAGTGTTAGAGGAGGGGGTTGGGCTGGGGGTGGAGCTTTGAGAAGAGTGTGAAGCAGGGAGCGATGCAGAGAGGGAAGGAGAAGAGTGCGATGGAGGGAGGGGAAGTGGGCGGGGCTGTTTCCGGGTCTCAAACAGGGACACCAGCTTTCTCACACTACCAAACATGGCAGGAAACGACTGAGTCACACTCAGAGCGGACAAGAAGTTACATCAACAGGAAGCCGCGAACGGCTGCAACCTCCTGAGCCGCGGCGCTCGTGTCGTCTCGAAGCCACAGGAAGAGAGTGAGTGCGCACAAACGAACGGCCCCCGAGACAGTCGACAGAAAACCACACTGGCTTCCACCGCGGGCTGAAGGTGCGAAACCAGCTGATTCCACTAAATCTGAAACCGAGACTTCCTAAATGTCTAAATCAGGGGTGCCCAGACTTTCTGCTGCGAGGGTCCAAATTGTAATGCTTGTGGTGGGCTTCAAAATTGCAACTAACTATCAACTCCTTTAGCCCTCTACGGGGGCTTCTGTAGTGCTGAGGGGGCTGCAGATCCCCAGTTTTCAGGGTTTCAGGGGCCTTTTGGGGGCGTCACTGCAACACAAACAGGTTCTGGTGTCCAGAGTGAAAGTTCAGAGCTGTAGACCAGCTTTGAGCCCCAAAGCAGCCTAAACAGACTAACGTAATAACAAACTGTGTTTTGGATACAGTAGCTTTTCAGATCGACTGCTGTATCCCGTTCGGGGGGATTTGAAGCGTTGAATCTTTAAGGTGTAGCCTGTAGTCTGATTGGCTGGTTGGTCCAGACGTAGGAAACGCAGGGCTTGATGTGAGTTTTATGTATTTATCTCCATCTTCTGAATGTGTTAACAGTTTCTATTGATTGTTCAGAAAGTTCAGACAAACGTCACACGATTTCAGAGGGTAGACAATGTAAATACAGCGTACAACTTATGCTGCATCCTACATTCCTGCCTTTACTTTGCGTAGTTGACAGTAAAGTTTCTTTACATGCAGCCACACCGCCTCGCCTTTAAACCCAGTAAACGGATACCTGAGGGCTCTAAACCGACTGCCTCATATGTGTTACATCTGCCTTACAGTAAGAGAGGTACGGTGTTAATGGGTAACAGAACATCCTACACTTCATCATATAATGTCATATGTTGAAGGAATTAGACCCTGTATAAAGATACGTGTTCCCTCATTGGCTGAGGGAGTGGAGGGTTAACTGTCTGGCCGGCCAAACGTCCTCACAGGCCAACTTCTTTCGGCAGCCCTGCTCCGACTATGTCCTCATTATGTCAGTGATTCTTTCTAAAAGTGTAACTACATGCCATCACACCAATAAAGCCAAAGCGGAACTGGATTTCAAACCAGTGAGACTAAAAAAAACTAAGAAAGAAAGAGTGAGAGAAAGAAGAGGAAACAAGGCAGAGTGTAAGCAGATGTGCGATTAGAGCGAGCAAGGGCGAGCGAGCATTGTGTATTGTGTATAGTCCTCCGGTGTAATCAGCGTCCCCCCGGGCTCAGCAGCGTCCCCCAAATCTCCGTCACGAGACCTCCTTCCTCCTCACGCTCCCATAATCCCACACTATGCTCCAGTGCTAATGCTTATCCAGCTGCCGGTTGTGCCAGTGAGGAGGATCAGCCCAATCTGGGGTGAAATGTTCTCCTTTTCACCGTTTACAGCCGGTGAGGAATCTCACATAATCATAAACCAGAGCAAACTCCAACGCTGAGCAACACCATCACGCGTCCCCACGGCAACCCTCCATCACGCGTCTCCGTGGCAGAGAACGGTGACCCGTCTCTGAGGCAACACAGTCACACATTTCCGTAGTGGTGGATCTCCGAGGCGACGTGAAGTCACGTGTCTCCGTAGCAACACAAAGTGAGGTATCTCCATGGCAACACCGTAATGTCTACATGACAGCAAGGTGACATATTCCCTTGGAAACACAAGGTAATGAATCCCAGAAGCAACACAGAGTCACGTGTCCATGCCAACATACAGTCAGTCGTGTCTCCACTGTGAGGCACAACTTTGCATCTACGTGGTGTTTCCTTAGCAGCACACAATCATTTGTCTCCGTGGCAATAGTCAGTCCCAAGTCTCTGTGACAACAGCCACAGTTCACCGTGGCAGCACAGGCAGTCCCGTATCCCTGTGGCACGTCTTCATGACAACACGCAGCAGTATGTTTCCATGGAAACCGACAATTAGGTGTCTCAGTGGTAACAGTCACAGGTCTCTGTGGCAACTCCTGTCTGTATGGGGGTTTATCAGGAGCCCCCCTCAGTGACGGAGTACGTGCTGAGTTCTGTCTCCAGGGAGAACATGGGGTGCACGTTCCTGCAAGAACATCGCCAACACAGACAAACACACACACACATGTTCTAAAGGCCACCACTGTGATTGGCCAACACTGCAACCCATTCATTCCATTCTCCGCCCACTCACTGTCTCAGCCAATCAGGACAACCTGCCCACACACCCTGCATACAGCACACACTCTGCTAACATTCCACCACCCACTACACACACACACACACACACACACACACTCTTCTCTTACTATTCTTACTACACTCTCAGATCAGAGGAACAGGGTGAAGACCAGACCGACAGGAGAAACTATCTGATGTGATTTATAGTAGATAATAATACGGTAGTGTGATCCAGTGTGATTACGAGCAGGTGAAGCTCAGCACAGTGAAGATCTGAACTCACATCTAGGCCTGAACTGAGTCGTGATATCGCAGAACTATTATTTAAACGTCGAAAAGAAGCTTCCTTTCAGTCTACACTCCGAGTCCTGCATGTGTTGTCTGGCTTTAGAACATTCTATAGCAGCACGAGCAGAGCCTTTGTTCTTTACTTTGTTCATGCTTGTTAAACAGGGCTGCAGCCTTCCACCACTCACTGAACATCATCCTCACAAAGCAAACATGGGCGTTGGCTGACACGGTAATGAACAGGAGTCAGTGGCCTCCACTCATTTATTTCATTTATAGTCAAAAAAGAAAAAGAAATAAAAGCACAGGTGTTTCCAAAACTGATTACAAGCTACAGAGAACATGTGTCTCCTAAAAACCATCTGGAAGAGCTGGTGGACCCCAGACCTGCCCCCATCAGATAAGCAGCACTGAAAGCTTTGATGTCTGAGAGAGAGGAGAAGATCAAGCTGCTTCAGATCTGAAAACATCCACAGGTGTTTCTGTCCATCCTTCCACTGTGAGAAGACCACTCAGTGCTGTGGGTCTGAAAGGACGTGTAGCTGATCGAGAAGAACCTCGCTGAGAAAAGGAGATGGACACATCAAACAGAGAAGCTGGACGATTGACTGACCGCCCCAGAGTCCAGACCTCAGCACCCCTGAATGAGTTTGATTACTTCAGCTGGAAGCTGGAATTCACGTGAAGAGTGACTCACTCAACACTCACACAGCTGAGATAAGACTTCTAGGCTGTTCTGTGTTGTTTTCTCTTAAATGTTTTCCGCTTTTTCCCTGTTCCCGTAATGGCTTCCGGGCTGGAATTGAAATGAAATAAAACGCTCCACAGTGCTGTACAACAAGGGTGATCAAGCAAAAATGCAATTTAATTTAACCCAAAATACTGTCATCTAATAATAACAACAGGCTACAATGTTCACTTTGACTTTCTCCTTCCATATGCAGGCGTATCTTATACGTAATCACAAGTATCTCCTGAAAGACCCATAATAAATCAATACAATATTAAATTATAAAACTATATATTACAGTATAATACACTTCAATATACAGCAGCATAACACTGTAACACTACACTATACTACAGTATTACACCATACCACTACACTATACTGTAGTATAACACTATTACACTACACTATACTGTAGTATAACACTATAACACTACACTATACTGCAGTATAACACTATAACACTACACTATACTGCAGTATAACACTATTACACTACACTATACTACAGTATAACACTATTACACTACACTATACTGTAGTATAACACTATAACACTACACTATACAACAGTATAACACTATAACACTACACTATACTGTAGTATAACACTATAACACTACACTATACAACAGTATAACACTATTACACTACACTATACTGTAGTATAACACTATAACACTACACTATACTGCAGAATAACACTATTACACTACACTATACTACAGTATAACACTATTACACTACACTATACTGTAGTATAACACTATAACACTACACTATACTACAGTATATCACTGGTACACTACACTACACTACAGTATAACACTGGTACACTACACTATATTACAGTATTACACCATACCACTACACTATGCTGTTGTATAACACTATTACACTACACTATACTGTAGTATAACACTATAACACTACACTATACTACAGTATTACCCCATACCACTACACCATACTGTAGTATAACACTATTACACTACACTATACTGTAGTATAACACTATAACACTACACTATACAACAGTATTACACCATACCACCACACTATACTGCAGTATAAAACTATTACACTACACTATACTACAGTATAACACTGTAAAGGTACACTATACTACAGTATAACAGTATTACACTACAGTATACTACAGTATTACACTGTAACACTACACTATACTGCAGTATAACACTATTACACTACACTATACTACAGTATTACACTATGACACTACACTATACTGCAGAATAACACTATTACACTACACTATACTACAGTATTACACTATACCACTTCAATATACTACAGTATTACACTGTAACACTACACTATACTGTAGTATAACACTATTACGCTACACTATACTACAGTATTACACCATACCACTACACTATACCGCAGTATAAAACTATTACACTACACTATACTACAGTATTACACTATAACACTTCAATATACTACAATATTACACTGTAACACTACACTATACTGTAGTATAACACTATTACACTACACTATACTACAGTATTACACCATACCACTACACTATACTGTGGTATAACACTATTACACTACACTATACTACAGTATAACACTGGTACACTACACTATACTACAGTATAACACTGGTACACTACACAATACTACAGTATAACACTATTACACTACACTATACTACAGTATTACCCCATACAACTACACTATACTATAGTATAACACTATTACACTACACTATACTGTAGTATAACACTATAACACTACACTATACAACAGTATTACACCATACCACTACACTATACTGCAGTATAAAACTATTACACTACACTATACTACAGTATAACACTGTAACAGTACACTATACTACAGTATAACAGTGTTACACTACAATATACTACAGTATTACACTGTAACACTACACTATACTGCAGTATAACACTATTACACTATACTACAGTATTACACTATGACACTACACTATACTGCAGTATAACACGATTACACTACACTATACTACAGTATTACACCATACCACTACACTATACTGCAGTATAAAACTACTACACTACACTATACTACAGTATTACACCATACCACTACACTATACTACAGTATAACACTGTAACACTTCAATATACTACAGTATTACACTGTAACACTACACTATACTGCAGTATAACACTATTACACTACACTATACTACAGTATTACACTGCAACACTACACTATACTGTAGTATAACACTATTACACTACACTATACTACAGTATTACACCATACCACTACACTATACTGTAGTATAACACTATTACACTACACTATACTACAGTATTACACCATACCACTACACTATACTGCAGTATAACACTATTACACTGCACTATACTACAGTATTACACTATTACACTACACTATACTGCAGTATAACACTATTACACTACACTATACTACAGTATTACACTATGACACTACACTATACTGCAGTATAAAACGATTACACTACACTATACTACAGTTTTACACCATACCACTACACTATACTGCAGTATAAAACTACTACACTACACTATACTACAGTATTACACCATACCACTACACTATACTACAGTATAACACTGTAACACTTCAATATACTACAGTATTACACTGTAACAATACACTATACTGCAGTATAACACTATTACACTACACTATACTACAGTATTACACTGCAACACTACACTATACTGTAGTATAACACTATTACACTACACTATACTACAGTATTACACCATACCACTACACTATACTGTAGTATAACACTATTACACGACACTATACTACAGTATTACACCATACCACTACACTATACTGCAGTATAACACTATTACACTACACTATACTACAGTATTACACTATGACACTACACTATACTGCAGTATAACACTATTACACTACACTATACTACAGTATTCCACTATAACACTACACTATTCTACAGTATTACACCATACCACTACACTATACTACAGCGTAACACTATAACACTACACTATTACACCACATTATACTACAGTACCACACTATAACACTACAATATACTACACTATAACACTACATAATACTACAGCATAACACTAACACTTCAACACACTACAATATAACACTATAACACTACACTATACTTCAGTACTACACCATACTATACTACAGTATAATACTATAACACTTCAATATACTACAGTATAACACTGTAACACTACACTACACTACAGTATTACATCATAACACTACACTATACTGCAGTATATCACTGGCACACTACACTATACTACAGTATAACACTGGTACACTACACAATACTACAGTATGACATTATTACACTACACTATACTACAGTATTACCCCATACCACTACACTATACTGTAGTATAACACTATTACACTACACTATACTGTAGTATAACACTATAACACTACACTATACAACAGTATTACACCATACCACTACACTATACTGCAGTATAAAACTATTACACTACACTATACTACAGTATAACACCGTAACAGTACACTATACTACAGTATAACAGTATTACACTGCAGTATACTAGAGTATTACACTGTAACACTACACTACAGTATAACACTATTACACTACACTATACTACAGTATTACACTATGACACTACACTATACTGCAGTATAACACTATTACACTACACTATACTACAGTATTCCACTATAACACTACACTATTCTACAGCATTACACCATACCACTACACTATACTACAGTGTAACACTATAACACTACACTATTACACCACACTATACTACAGTACCACACTATAACACTACAATATCCTACACTATAACACTACATAATACTACAGCATAACACTGTAACACAGTATAACACTGTAACAGTACACTATACTACAGTATAACAGTATTACACTACAGTATACTAGAGTATTACACTGTAACACTACACTACAGTATAACACTATTACACTACACTATACTACAGTATTACACTATGACACTACACTATACTGCAGTATAACACTATAACACTACACTATACTTCAGTGCTACACCATACTATACTTCAGTATAATACTATAACACTTCAATATACTACAGTATAACACTGTAACACTCCACTACACTACAGTATTACACCATAACACTACACTATACTGCAGTATAACACTATTACACTACACTATACTGCAGTGTAACACTATAAAACTTCAATATACTAGAGTATTACGCTATACCACTACACTATACTACAGTATAACACTAAAACTTCAATATACTATAGTATAACACTGTAACACTACACAATACTACAGCATAACACTGTAACACTTCAACACACTACAATATAACACTATAACACTACACTATACTTCAGTACTACACCATAACACTACACTATACTACAGTATAATAGTATAACACTTCAATATACTACAGTATAACACTAACACTTCAACACACTACAATATAACACTATAACACTACACTATAACACTACAATATACTACAGTATAACACTATAAAACTTCAATATACTACAGTATTACGCTATACCACTACAGTATACTACAGTATTACACTATAACAATATACTACAGTAATACACCAT